>NC_137081.1:83015492-83222992 GCF_951640355.1 Cnephaeus nilssonii | reverse complement strand
TCCTCAACAAATGTTTAGAGAATGAGCAAGCAACTCTGACAACCAGTTTTTAAGTCTCTGCTTAAATAATGTCAGTGACAATGAACTTATTACTGTGAAACACCCATGCTCTCCTAGGGCAGCTCCAGGTATTATGTTGAACCAAAATTTATCCCCCGACATAGTTACCACTAGTCGAGCCTTGTCTATCCTTTTGGATTTAAGCTGAATTCATTTCCACTGAAAAACTTGGCATACATTTTCACAGAGATATGAGGAAACTTCCACACTGAATCCTCTCCCTCTCTCTCTCTCTCTCTCTCTCTCTCTCTCTCTCTCTCTCTCTCTCACACACACACACACACACACACACACACACAGAAGAGATGTGTGTGCATATGAGTATCCTATATATCCCTTATTTGTTCTTCTTTATCATTCTTAGTAGAGACATTAACGTGGTGGTTAAGTACTCTGGCTCTAGATTCAGACTATCTGGATTTAAATCCCACCTGTATCACACCCAGGTGCACATGTGGACACATACACGTTTCTTATTTTTTCCCCTGTGAGTTCTGTAATTTATTCATCCCAAGAACCTGTTTTGCACAGTGACCCTATTTAACCCCTCATTCAGGAACATCTCAGTAAGTCCTAAGGGAGACAATATTTTCCCTACTTAACAGCAATTTTAGAAATATGAGATGGAAACACAAACAGAGTTAAAGCACTCATTTAAAAGATATGAGAATACTACCAACTAATTTATGCCAATATATTCGAAAAGTTAGAAGAAATGGACATATTTCTATAAAAAAAATAGAATCTTGCAAACCTGACTCACATACAATGCTTGAATAGTCTGATAATAAGTATAGACACAGAAGCAGTGGTTAACTACTTCACACAGTTTCCCACACAGAAAACAACAAAGGGTTTTACCATTGTTTACCACGTAAGTCCCAAGAAACACATCATTCTTATCATTCACAAGTTCTCTCCCAAAGACTTTCCCAATTCATTCTATGGGGCCATTATAGTCTTGATATAAAAGGAAGAGAAGCATTGCCCTAGTTCAGTGATGGGCAACCTTTTGAGCTTGGTGTGTCAAACTTCGCCAAAAAACTGAGCATAACTCGGGTAGTGTGTCACTTTGAGGAAAAAACATTATTTCGCAAATGTTTCATCCTCAGGAGCAGCAGATGTTTCATCCTCGGCATGCGGCCGCTTCAGCGGCCACGTGTCATCAGAAATGGCTACGCGTGTCAGTGCTGACACGCATGTCATAGATTCGCCATCACTGCGCCTATTTGGTTTGGCTCAGTGGATAGAGCATTGGCCCATGAACTGAAGGGTCTTGGGTTTGAATCTGGTCAAGCAAGGGCAAGTACCTTCGTTGCAGGCTTGGTCCCCTACCTTGGTCAGGTGCATGTGGGAGGCAATGAATCCAACACGTATAAAAATGTTAAAGCATTATGATAAAATTGGGTTTATTGCTTTAATGCAAAGTTGGTTTAATATTTTAAAATCTAAACTATCATTTATTTTGTTTGACTAAAGTGGAAAAACATAACATCTTCTGATCAAGAAAAGCATTGAAAATAATAATTCCCATGATTGGAAAAATTCTCAGTCAGTTAAGAATGGAATTAAATGTTAAACAGGTAAAGGATCTCTCCAAAAGGATAACCCTATAAGAAACATCAGCCTATGTGGAGAAACATTAGAAATATCCCCTTTAAAATCAGGAACAATACAAGGATGCTCACTTTTAATTCTATTCAATATTGTTGCAAGACAGAGAGCTAGCATATTATAGGACTCGAGAAACATTAAGATTGTGAAGTATAAAATTGTCTTTAAGAAATAATTAACAACAGAAAATTCTAAGAAATCAGTGAAAAATCTGGAATTAACAAGTTAATTTAGCAAGATTTGGAGACAGAAAGATGACACACAAAAAATAATTACATTTCTATATACTAACAATGAACATTTAGAAAATAAAATTTAAAAAATAATATCATTTATAATAGTATAAAATACATTTAGAAATAAAATCTATAAAAATTATTCAAGAACTCCAGACTAAAATCTATAGACATTGATAAGAAAAAAAATCAAAGGAGAATATACTATCTTCATGGATTGAAAACCTCAATATTGTTAGTGTGTCAATTTCCTTAAATTGATCTAAATTCACAATCCCAATCAAAATCCCAGCAAGTTGTGTGTTTTTTTAAGAAATCAATAAGTTGGCTCTAACCTTTATATAAAAATACAAAGGATCTAGAATAGTCAAAACAATTTTGTAAAAGAAGACAAACATTCAAATTTTTTTTAAATGGGCAAAATATTTGAACAGATACTTCCAAAGAAGATACGCAAATGTTTAATAAGTACAAAACAATAGTCAAGGTCAATAGTCATTAAGAAATGCAAATTAAAACTATAATTAAATATTATTTCACATTCACTGAAATGACTAAAAGTATAAAGATAAATAAAAGGCACAACAAATCTATAATGACAGAAAGCAAAATAGTAATTGCTTTGAGTTGGGAAGGGGATTGATTGTAAAGGGGCATGTGACAACTTTTAGGGTTTGTAAAAATTTTCTGTATCTTGGTTATGGTGGTGGTTACATGGGTGGTTACATTTGTGAAAACCCATCAAACTGTCCATTTAAACGGATGCATTTTCTTGTATGTAATACACTGAATTAAAATTGCTTAAGAAATAACTGAACTCAGACTTCGTTGGTGGAAGCGTAAAATGGCACAACCATTTTAGAAAACCATTTGACTTTTGGATTTTGGTTTGGGGGTTGTTGAGTTTTCTTTCATAAAATTAAACACAAACATATTCTCTGACCTAGCAATACCACTCCCAGATATTTACCTACAAAAGCTGAAAATAGATGTCCTCAAAAACACTTGCTCCAAATTAGAAACAACTCAAAAGTTCATCAACAGATAAATCAATAAACAAAAAGTGATATATTTATTCAATGGAATACTATTCAGCAATAAAAATGCACCAGCAGCAAATACACAAATCATAAATTAACCTCACAGGCATTCTGTTGAGTACAAGAAGCCGCAGGAAAAAATGCTTCCTGTCTAAGCCATCTTCTTCCTGAAGGTAAGCATCTACTTTGGGCAAAATGTCCTAATTCTTCCCAGTTCACAACAGAGTTATCCTTAGGGGGTCACTAAGGACTTAATTGTATATCCAAAAAATTCATATGTGGAAGTCCTCAGCACCCAGAATGTGACTGTATTTAGAGATGGGGCCTGTAAAGATGTGATTAAGCTGAAATGAGGCTGTTAGGGTGGGCCCTCATCCAGTATGAATGGTGTCCTCATAGGAGGAAGTTTGGGCACAGAGAGAGACATGAGGTGCGCACATGTACAGAGGAAAGACCACGTGAAGACACAGTGAGAAGGTGGCCGTTGGTAAGCCAAGGAGAGGGGTCTCAGAAGGAGCCAACCCTACAGACATCTTGATCTTGGACTTTCAGCCCCCAGAACTGTGAGAAATAAATGTCTGTTGTTTAAGCCACCCAGTTGGTGGTATTTGTCATCACAGCCCTAGCAGACCAATGCAGCAATCATTGTGAGCTTGTAGAGGAGTCATCCTTACCTCTCCCACCTCACCTGCATAATAGACAGCACACATGGTCCGGGCAGCGTGGGCACTGGAGCCTTGTTATCCCATTACCTTCTTGTCTTTAGCCTCCAGGCCCCTGAGCATCTCATCTGTTTGGTCCCAGTACTCTTGCTGTCTCTCCTCCCCACCCACCCGCCTAGTCATGAGAAAACTGGGTGTTTAAGTCGTGCCTACACTTTTTGTCTTAGACGAGGCTGGCTCCCTGGATGGCGTTGGAGCCCTAGTTCCAACATCAGTCTCAGGCACTAGACTTTCTCAGCCTCCCACATGCCTGGCTGTGGACTCGCCATTCTGCTTAAATCATCTCTATCCAACAACGCTGAAGCTGCTGCTGAAGAGGAGGGGGCCTAGAGGAAAAGGCCAGGTGGGATCTTGACTGTCCCCCTTGACAAGCAGTGTGCCCTGTTCTTCAAAAGCCAGATCTGTGGCAAGCCTTTGTTCCCATCTGCAGCCACGTGTTTACTAACCAGACGAAGAGAAATGCAGTGTGATAATCACATCCTTGCCTTACGCTTGGAAAATAAGGACAAGTTTGCCCTGTGCCACTAGGTGGAAGGATTAGAGGATTCTGAGTTCCTGTCCTCTGAGCTAAACTCCCCACAAAGGACAATTTTAGCACAAAAGAGTAGAAAGCAGTAATGTGAGAGGAGAGCGATGGTTGCCTCTGATTTCTCTTGATCTGAATTGCTTTTCAGGCCCTCACGCTGAGATTATTCTTTTGTTTTTTGAGCCTTTGGGTTTGAATGAAGCTCTTTCTTGCATCTCACAAGGGACCAGAGAGAGAAGAATGAAGCAAGTGTCAATGGCAGGGTTGATAATCCTATAACCATCAACTTGAAGAGCTGACCAACAGGGCCTAAATCTGGCTAATCTGCTGTGTCAATGCATATTATTAGCAGCTCTTAATTGATGGATTATTGACAGAGCGAGCAAGGGTGAATGCTGATAGTCTACAGAGTGAGGGCCTAGTTAGGGGAAATTAATCTGCAAATGACAGACAGGGTGGAGTGTAATAGTTCCTCAAAAACCCTTATCTGGCAGTGGCCAGGCCAGGAAAACTAGCCTCAGAATGGTCCCTAACCCTGGGTTCCTCCTGCTCAATTGGTTTGGTCCTTTCAAGGCTGAGTGCCTTCATACCCCACCCAGATCCATCCTCAGGCCTCCAACCCAGGCTCTGTTCTCATGCCTACAGCCTACACAGTGAGTCTCAATCTTTATCTTAAATTTTACCATAATTGGGAGGAGTGGCAGGGGGAGAGGAAAGGATGGTGGAGGGGAAATCTAACCACTGGTGTTATAATTACTGTTTTGTTTTGTTTTTAATGAGGCTCAAGAACTGCTCCCCCACTCAGGGCCAGGAGCAGGTGAATAATTACAAGGGGATTTGCCTGTTGGCCTGCACCTTTTGTGGATTCCCTGGAGTCTTTCTGGGTGAGCCTGGCCTCACTGCAGTGGGAACTAGGCAATGCCAGGAAGAGGGAAGGCCGACTCGGAGAGACCCAGCGCAGAACCCAATATGCCTCAGAGTCATTCAGGGCACCCGTCTCAGATAGACACTCCAAGGGGGCTGCTGGGATAACATGGCACATTTAGAGTGGTCACGGGGACTGAGGGAGAGTAAATCCTGTGCAATTCTTTTTTTAAAAGACCCACAGCCCAGCCTTTAACTCTTTGCTTAGATTTCTTTTTTGTTGTTTAAATATTCAGGTCTTCTTCCTCCTCCATTCCTAAACTGCATGGGGCAGAGATCTGACCTTTCTTCTGTGTCCCTCAGAGTCAAGTTCAGCAAGGATGTGGGGCCAGGGGAGCTGGTATTCTGCTAGGTCCAGGAGTCAATGGAGCAGATCCTTTACCCTCCAGCTCCACAGATCATCACGCAGAGATGGAGTAAAACATAAAGTCTTCAAAGCTGTGTCTCCCTCCATGCTGAGATCCAGGGGGACAAGAAAGCAGAAGGGCCAGACAGGGGAAGGGAGTTAGGGCTAGAGTTGCTCCCCACAGCAGGCAGAGCAGGCCCGGTGCCGACAGTGGGACAGAGGAGACAGCGTCACCCTGAGAGCTGCGGTTCCCAGACCCATCCTTTCGCAGCCAGTGAGGAAGGGCCACACAACCACCAGGGTCCCGCGCCACAACAGCAGCACAGGCCAGGCGAACCACTCTCCCTGGGCTGTCCAGCTTGGCCTTTTTTCCTTTTTTCTAATATTTTTAAAAATTCATTTCAGGGAGAGGAAGGGAGAAGAAGAGAGAGAGAGAAACATCAATGATGATAGAAAATCATTGATCGGCTGCCTTCTGCATGCCCCACACTGGGGACCAAGCCAACAACCCTGGGCATGTGCCCTGGCCAGAAATTGAACCTCCTGGTTCATGGGTCGATGCTCAACCATTGAGCCACACTGGCTGGGCAGGGCCTTTTTTCTTATAGTCAGCAGGTCCTGTTTTTTTGTGAGTTGGGTGGAGGGGGACTCCAGCTAACTGCACCAAGGATGGCTGCATTAAAGAGGGTCTCAGTCCCTGAG
Source organism: Cnephaeus nilssonii (assembly GCF_951640355.1). Taxonomy (NCBI): domain Eukaryota; kingdom Metazoa; phylum Chordata; class Mammalia; order Chiroptera; family Vespertilionidae; genus Cnephaeus; species Cnephaeus nilssonii. The sequence goes on along the minus strand of NC_137081.1, from coordinate 83,216,822 downwards.
TAAGAATGTGCCCTTCTGAGGTACATCAAGGTGGTCAGGTATTAAGAGGTTGGGGCAGCCCAATAAATCAGTTACATTAACCCTTTTAAAGTATGTAGCTAACAACTTTGGCACCAAAGTCCATCTACTGTATGGCCCAGCTCTGCATTAGCCAGCTTTATAGTGAGGGACCAAAAGCTTTAACTACTCTGAGAGGACAGTGGTGCCAAGTGGTCTTCTTAGAAAGTGGTGCTTACTTGGAACGATAGGCTATATGTACCTGGAAGCACCTTAGCTTTCAAGGAGAGCTTTGCTGAGTGATGTAACTCTCGTCAGATTGCCAGTGAAGAACCAACGTGTCTGCCCTTGTTCTTATGACAACTATGGGCATCAGCACTAATTTTCTAGTTTAGGGTAAACTTACTCTGAGAGATGGAGATCGAGAACTAACTGTTATGTAATTTAGGGGAAGACATTTCAACTCTCTAAAATGCAGTTTCCTCTACAGTAAATTAAGAATTAGAATATATTCACAGGATTGTCAGTAGGACAGCATATCAATGGTTAAAAAGTGCTGAAGTGTTTTACAAATAGTAAGGGAATTTCTCACTATGCAACCTTGGAACTCTAACAAATACATTCTGGAAAAGGGAAGGACAATAGAGGGTCCATAATGCAGGTGCCATTTCTGATCTGTTCCTTGCGGTATCCTAAGTGGCACAGAAAAGGTGCCCAGGAAAATGTTAGTTGAATGAATGAATGAATGAATCCAGCAGGAGCAGAAACTGACCCATGGTATGTGGACCACCTTCCTGTTTGCTGCCTTTGATGCCAAATGCTTCTCTTTTCTCTTTCCTTAGCCCTTCGGCCACATTCAGTCCCTGCAGAGATGTCTGCTGCCAGAATCTTTCAGGAAATTTCCGTTCAAACAAATGGTTTCTTAAAACACCACCTTTTCCTGAAGATCGTGTAGCTTCCAAAAGACAGGAGACACACTCAGAAGGTTGGTCTTCAGCAGGAACCAGTACAACACTCTTCCAGGAACCGTGGCAGAGCCTGATGGCCTGTCCCTGCCTGAGCCATGTGCTCACCGGTGCCAGCGTTGGCCTCCGTCCCTGTCTGCTGTACCAACCCCAAAGGACCCCATCTCAGTATCACTGGTCGCATCCTAAAAACAGGCCAAACTTCAGAGGAAGAGGGCCTAGCAAGGCCACTGCCACATTCAGCTGCACCTGGTCCCTGCCACTCTCAGCTCAGAGCTGCACCCGAGGACTCAAGCCCCAGCCCCTCCAGCAAACCAGCAGATGCCTGGCCTCCAGACCTGTTCTGCCTGCCTGGAAAGCCTGGACGCTAAAAGAAGGACACATTCTTACTCAGGACTGAAAAACTCTCCAAGTCAGTTATCAAGTTGCCAGGCTGTGGCACTTAGGAGGCAAAGGTTCAGCAAAGAACAACTTCTAAGAGAAAACCAACACTTCCCAGAAACTAAATGGAAGTTCCAGGATTGAGGTACACTCAGCATGGGACCCAAACTGAGAGTTTAAGGAATTAGAAATATTGTGCTTAGAAGGGGGGTGGGGGATGGGGGATGGGGATGGGGAGCAAGGGAGAGAGGGGCTGAATTCAGTTACCTGGAAGAGCATGAACTGGATGAGGAATGCTTCCCCAAAGCAAGAGTCAGTCAGTCAAACCCAGCTCCAGGAGGTCACGGAAATAGCTGTAATGCAAAAGTTAGGATTTGTGGTTTTGACCCATTCTATAATCAATTAGCCACCTGACCTTGGGCAAGTCATTTCATTTCTCATGTGCAAAATTAAGGGGGGAAATCAGGTGTCTTCAGTGGTCCCTTAAACTTCTATTATATATGCTGGAGTCAATCAAATAATGAGATTGATTATTACATGGTGGGAAAGAAGGAAACGACTGTCTACCTGGAACCTACCATTTGCTAAGCACTGTGCTGGGTTTTCACAACATTGCCTTACCTGACTCTGTAAGGACTCTAATAGGTTGGCACCATTAACAAATGAGATAACCAAGTCTCAAATAAGCCAAGTAATTTGTCTAAGGCAACAAGATGGAAGGTAGCAGGACAGATTGAGACTCTATTTCCAAAACCTCCTGTTCCTCCATGGTACCATGCTCCCTCACAAGACACACAAAGAATGCCAGTGTCACTTTTGTAGTCATGCCATGCCATTCTCCAGTGGAAAGCACTGAGCAAGACACAGGGGTGCCAACAGTTCTGACAGCCTTCAGCTTGGTGACAGGTAGGTGGAAAATGACATCTATTGAAAGTGGCTTCTGGGAAAAGAGTGAGAAGTCACTCTGACATTCTCCACATCCCAGTTTTCATTCTTAAAGGGACCATCATAAGCCAGAAGGATCCAGGGGCTTCTTACTTCATCATTAGACTATTTGTGGCACTGCTGTAATCCTCACTTCTCATCATCTCTTTTCTCTCATCCCTCTAAATTCAGTTTGTCTGGAGCTGGCGTGTGGAGGTAGAATGAGAACCTTCCCATGTCACCATGTTGAAGTCCAATGCAAAAATATAAACCTCCAACCATTTGTCTTCTATCTCCAATTCCAAGCCATTGTTCAGCACACCTCCACTGTCTAATTTCAAATTGAGTTCACACTTAGCTAACTCTTTATTGTTAGGAGTGTTTCTGCTGCACGATTTCAGCCTCCACACAAGAGCAGTTCTAATTTGGAGCTCAGAGAGAGGGCGGGAGTGGGATTGCAGGAATGTCAGCGAGTTCTGGGTTTAGTGCTGCATGGTGGCTGAGTGGTTGCAGATGTGAGCACTTCCATGCAAGCAACAGTGCTAGCATGTGAAGGCCTCAAAGCCCTGGCATTTCAAAGGAGTAAAATCAAACAAAATTGGGGCATATCATTTCTTTTTGATGCGACTTTTTGGTGTCAGTGCCACTACCTACTACACAATATGGTAGTTCTAATGAATGTATTCAATCTAATCTTCATAATCATGACATCTCTAAGGTAGAAAATTAATTGGATGAAGTTAAATATTCCCCTTTCATGTCAACAAAATTGGTTTTTCTAGGGATTAAAGGATTAACTTGGTGTTAAGTCCCTAAAGAGGTTAAAATACTTTATTATTCATTACAAAACACAAAGATTGGGCTGTTATTTTTTTTTTCTTATGTCACTGCCACTCGTTTCATTAAAATGGAGCACCAAGGAGAGCTGTTAATCACAATTTCAGAAGCTTTTAATGCTCTGCAAAATGCATGTCTTCTCTGTTTACAAACTCTTTCTGGGTAAAATAGCCTGAAATCTATCGAATCAAAGCCTTTTACAGCCTCTCCTCAGAGCCAGATGACCGGTGGGCAGGCTCGGGCTTTCAGGAAAGCCATTGGAGCTGTAAAATGTGCCATTTCATATTGATATTCTCTCAGCTTCTGACCAAAAGAGCATGATTTCCCATCAACAGCTGAGAAGATATTTGCAGTTTGGGTCAAAGGATGGAGAAAGCTGGGCTATGATCTGTCACCACAGGGGCAGCTACTTTCAAATTAGGATTTATACATTTTTCCTACCCCATATAAAAAATGAGGTAGCTCAGCTCTGTTTCCTTCATAGTTTGTAAAATTTTGAGTTGGAGAAATCCCTAAATCCGATGCCAATCTTTTGCATCTGAGGAAACAAAGGCACAGAGCTATGAAGTGACTTGCTCGAGGTCACTCAGCCATAAGTGCTAAGGCAGCACTGCACTCCCTGTTCCTGACCCTGAGCCTTTTTTCTCCCCTATTAAGCACGTTCCCAGCTTCTGCATTCTTCTCCAATGGCCAACTTGGTGAGTGTCGGAGGGCCCGTATTTTAAAGACAAATGTTGGAAGTTGGGACTCAGATTGAAACCAGAGCACATGGCCAAGGTCACTGAGGTGACCATCCATGACCTCAGCCTGCTGAGGTTCAGGTCCTGAGCTAACTAAACACACTATTCATCAGGCCCAGCAAGCTTGGCTCCACCTTCATTCAAATCCATCCTGGGTGGCTCCTGGTCTTCTAGAGGGGGGACATAATGGCAAAGCAATGAATCCAAATATCATCAGGACTGTCCTATACAGCTCCGTGTTAGGGGAAGAATAATGAGCCAAACATCAAGTTGGGGGTGTTGAGGTAGTAATGTCAAGTACCTATAATAAAGCAGAGTGATACAAGATAAAGAGACATGAGAGGTAATCTACAAAATACCATCAGAGTCCAAAGAAGGAGGTCTCTTCAAGTTGGGGAATGCAGAAATGGCCCATGGGTGAGGAAATGGCACTTGAGTGAGTCTTGGAGGAAGTGCACTTCAGGGGATGCAGATAAGGCAGGACACGCAGCCTAAAAGAAAAGATACATGAAGAGGAAAGCAGAGAATACTGTTTGGGCGGCAGTAAATGATGAGTTTCTTCAAGACAGACTGATATGTTTTCCTCAAAATCAGGAAGCCCTCCCTGATTGGTCAAGCCTGGTTACATACCCCCTCCTAGGGGCTTCCCCAGCACCCTAGACATATTCCCATCATAGCACTTAGCCAGACCCTGTGTCACATACCTGCCACAGTGCAGTGAGGTGGCGGAGAAGGTGCAGGGCTGTGTGTGGAGCGGGGAGGACAGGAAAAGTTGCGACAAAAGGAAGGAAACTTTTCCCACCCATATCTCTGTTCCTTGGTTGTCTAGGATGGAGAGGGCAAGCTTTCTAAAATTTATTTCTTGGATGGATGGTCCATAAAATACCTACCGCCTGTAATGTGCTTTTAGTTTTTCAGATGCAATAACCATAAGAAGAGGAAAGAAGTGTTACTTCTGAATCTTCACTGGAGAAAACAGACACACAGACCTAAGAGGACTGACCCAGAGAGACAGACATAGGAAATCAAATTCATGACTAAAATAGTATAAACTCACTGTCAATACAAAATCTGAGCTTTTGATGTTGCTCCTCATACACACATACACCACACACATACATACACATGTGCACATGCACACATTCGCTCACGCCTACCCAAACTCTCCGTTTTTTAATCAACATTCAATTATTGTATCACAATAGGCAACATTTTCAATTAGATACTGTCTTTAGCCATCTTTTTAAAATGCTGCATATTTCACATTTGCCTCCAGGAGAACCAACTTCTAAAAAGCTGCAGAAGGACCTGGGATCAGTGGGTGGGACTGCAGAGAGCTGAAGGCTCAGATGGTTGCGAGGACCTATGGCCGCTCCTGCAGGTTCCTTCACATTGTTCACTATGTGCTGTCCATGAGATGCCCAGTCTTACGGAGCACGTGGGGGCTGCAGGGGGTCCTCAACCTAATGTCATAGAGACTTGGCTCTCGCCCTCAAAAACCGACACAAATTGGATTGAGAAGTCAACACACATGTGTGTGTACATGCATACCACATACCACCCATACACAACATATACCACAAACACTCATACACTACACACATCACATATCACAAATACACATATCACACACACACACCATACACCTATCCCCCTCCCCCACACACACAGCCTGCCCCAACCATCCCACCACAAAACAACAGCAACACCAAGGCAAAAATATTACTACAGAAGTCTGTAATTTGTCATTACAGAATTATGAGAATCAGTGGAGAACAGGAAAGAGAAGTCTGCAAGTCAGAATCACAGCTTTTCAATGTACTGGCTTTGGGCAAATTGTTCAAACCACTCTGACTCTCAGTTTCTTCATCTGCAAAATGGAGGTAATAATGATACTAAATAATAATAAAACTCAGTGGGTGTGTGTGTGTATGAAAAGACTTGAAAAAGAATTCTATGGCATAATATTATAATATATATATATATGTAGTATATACTATAATATGTAGTATAAATATAGTATGTGATATACTGTATATTATTACATATTACTATATGTCATAGTGTATTATATTGTTACACTAATTATTGTTATAATATATTATGTTGTTATGCTTAAAATTTTATTGTTGAGTATTAAAGCGAATATCTTGTGTGCTGAAATGAAGGAGAGCTGAGCGGAGCTGAGCCGAGTGGCATTTCTCTGAAGGCCAGCAGCAGGGATGGGCAGCGTCGCTGGGGCAGGGCATCGGGAGAAGGCCACCTGGTGAGAGGCAGGGGTTCCAATGACTTGTCTGGTATGTGCCTAATGTGAGGGCCAGACAAACTGTGTCTAGACAGGCCTCAGGTGAAGGATGGAGGCAGACAGATGTGGTCCCATGAAGCCTGGGAGCAGGAAAGGTGGGCAAATGCTTGCTTCATTCAGAGTGGGCTTCCATGGTGAGCCTCACATAACTGCCCAGTGGTTTCTCTGGAGACCAAAGCAGATTAATTTCTCAGGTGAAACTTTTTAAATCAATAATTATTATGTTACCAATACCATCAATTTGCATTTCCATGTAGCCCTTTTTACTTCCTCGATGTACTTTCACACCATGGTCCTCCTTTTCCCTCACCTCCACCCAGTAAAGCTGCATTCTCATTCTTTTCCTGCTATTTCAAGATGAAAAAGGTTTGCCAGCAAAGGATTTGCCCAAAGTCACACACACGTTCTGAAGCACATTGCTGTGCCCTCGTACTTAGGTGGTCTTCTCACAGGGTTGCGCTGTTCTGTACAGTATCCAGCCTTTCCCTAGACCCCTCTGAATAACCCAGAAGGCCCAGGTCCATCTCCTTGATTCCTTTTGTTTCTTTCATGTCCCTTCTCCTCCCAGTGTCCCTCCTTGACACACACTCAGACACATCTAAAAGCTTCCTCCAGCAGGTGCTCAGTGAATCCTCACGGAATGATGGGCCCAGTGGCCTTCAGGCAGGGGGCACTCGTTTCTTCTGTCACAATCCCCGCTGGCTCTCAGGGCTGACCTTACGTCCCCAGTGGTTCCCTGAGTGTGAGATGGGCCTGGGGACCAGGGCAGCTAATGCTCTGACACACTGGACACGTGGAGCTGCCGACCAAAATGAGGTCCAACTGGTGAATGGCCGTGCCCTGGACCAGCGCCACTGCAAGCAAGCTGCTGGTCGTGGAGAGAAGTGTCAGCTGCAGACACTGTAACTCAAGGCGGCGTTCTCCAAGCGGCTCCCAAGTTGTTCTATAGGTTACGGAACGGTGTGGCTGTCTGGATTCTTTTTTTTTTTTTTAAATATATTTTATTGATTTTTTACAGAGAGGAAGGGAGAGAGATAGCAAGTTAGAAACATCGATGAGAGAGAAACATCGATCAGCTGCCTCCCGCACATCCCCTACTGGGGATGTGCCCGCAACCAAGGTACATGCCCTTGACGGGAATCGAACCTGGGACCTTTCAGTCCGCAGGCTGACGCTCTATCCACTGAGCCAAACCGGCCTTGGCTGTCTGGATTCTTTATAAGCTGAGGGATCTGCTGGGCACAGTGTTTCAGCTCCCGGCTTTGGCTTTGGGAAGACCAAGAGTGCACCTCTCTTACCCCTGGGTCAGAGCAAGCTCTGAGTTGACAACAAGGTATTTTAGGATGAGGAGATCTTTCTGGGATGGAAACTAAATAAACCCTGAGCCAAAAGCTCTCTGATGAATAAAATGTGAAAAAGCCTAACAGCCAGCTACCTAGCCTTTCTTCTCAGTGTTCTGGGCACAATCCCTGCTCTAGGTCTGAACGTGAGAATGTAATGTAGCTGGACCTTGTCACCCTAGGTTACCACGGAAGAGCCTGTGCCGCAGTAAGATGTAACGGTGTGCGCTTAGCCTTTGCAGAGGGTCCACAGGAGGAACATTTGAGGAGGGTTCCTCTGCCTTTGCAGAGAGGCAGCAGAAGATGGTGCCCATCGGGCTGTCCTCTTGCAGCCCTGACACCATGAATCCCCCTTCTACACAGGCTGGGAAAGTCTCTCTCCCCACTCTACTCTTTCTCTCTTCAGATAGCACCGACTAGATTACCCACTGTGCCTTCTGTTTCTTCTTTTTGCCTTGGTTTCCATTTCTTTGTTTCTTTATTAATTTGAGAGAGAGAGAGAGAGAGAGAGAGAGAGAGAGAGAGAGAGAGAGGAGCATCGTTTTGTTGTTCCACTTATTCATGCATTCATTGGTTGACTCTTGTATGTGCCCTGACCGGGGATCAAACCCACAACCTTTGGTGTATTTGGACAACCAGGGCTCTTTGCCTTCATTTCTTTTAAACCTGATGCTGAAGCCAATGCTCAGCTGCAATAGCTGCTTCAGTTCCTGTTGCTGCCAATCTGTTCCTCTACTTTCTTTTTGTCCACCTTTATCTTTTTATCCCCTTTTATGGTTTAGTTGTCATTTTGTGTATGGCTAATTTTGTAGGCTGCTCAAACCCTGCCCTCCTCCACTTAAAAAAGGAAAAAAATAACAGATGATTGTTAGAGCGAGATGAATGACAGGTAGAACAAGCTAGCATTGGATGAATGGATGGAGGAGGTGGGTGGGTGGATAGATTGGCCTGAGTTTCATCATTTCATCCACACAATTAGCCCAAAATGGAATTAGGAGTTCAGAGTCAACCCCATTATTGGCACAAGATTTCCATTCTGTCCAATTTAACAAAAATATGTTGAACATCTATAACCTGAACCAGATTTTTTCCCCAGGATACAGTTCATATTTTATCTATGTTTATGTCCAGCACAAGGCTACCATATAGCAGGTGTTCCCAACTGTTTGAGGCAAGCTGAATTTAATTAAACCAAAAACTTACTCTACCAGGTGCAACATACAAAGCCCAGAGCCCACCACATCCTTGGGGAGATATAAATCACAAACCTGAATAGATCACAATGGCCATATAATCAATACACCTCTCCTAGACCATTCAGGCTCATCACGCCTCACACCTTGCTCATTCCTACTGCGGGCCTTTCTCATGCAATTTAACCATCCACAATGCCCTCCCCACCCCCATCCATTTAACCAGCTCCTACCAGCCTTTGAGACTTAAATCAGGTCTCTCCACCATAAAACTTGTTTCCAATACCAGCCAGCCCACATTGATTTCCCTTTCCTTGCAAACAAGGCTTCTTAGATATCTCCAAATGCCCAGGACCCACCCCCCAAATGTCCCACGGGTACTTCAATTTCAGTCTGTCCCAAGTGGAACCCCTCTCACACTGCCATGTGACCTGAGCTGCTGAGAGTGTGCAGGTCCAGTGGAGCAGCTACCTGAGATCAGACCCTGCTGCACGCTGTGTCCATAGTGATCACTGCTCAGGCTCAGTCAGAGAAGCAGACCACTGGGAGATGTATATGCGTGAATGATATGCATGTGTGTATATGTACACACACAAATATGCATATACCTACATATATACATATGTTTGCCTGTATATTTGTATAGAGGAATTTTTTCAGGGATTTGACCTTACACAGACAAGTGGAAGAGCTGGTCTCTCTGAGATGTCTTTGCACCTGATGCTGGAGCTTGAAGCCTGCAGGGCAGGCAGTTGGGGAGGGAAGATGGAGAATAAGAACCAGCTGGACCCACAGATATAAGCTCCAGTGCCCAGGATGGACTAAAACCCACATCAGTTCTACTTTTCCTCCAACCCTAGGGTGTGGGTGTCCTGCAGAAGCCAGAGTTTTTGTAACAGACTTAAAAACACACCTGGCCCAAGAGTCAGGACACCTGAAGGAGGATTCAGAGGAAAGTGAAGTGGTTGCAGGCCTAGCAACCGCCCCACACCAATGCAATGAACCAGCAGGTCAGCAACAATGTGTGAGCAACAGAAGGACCGCGGCTTCCTGCCAGCTTGTAAATCTCCCACAAGAATCTCTCTTGTGGCACATCCTTAGCCTAGAATATATAAGAAAGGGAATTCTAAGAAATTTCCTTAGCCTAGCCAAGTTGACACATTTCAAAACAACCCCAGTCATATATATAATTTTCATGATCTTGGACAAATGACTTCACTTTTGGAGCCTCAGTTTTCCCATTTGTAAAATGGCAATAATATACTAGAGCATCCTCGTGAGAATTAAATATTATACTTATTGAGTTCTTAGCATAGCACCTGGCACAGAGTTAGTGCTCAATATGTGTTACCTGTTATGATGAATCTGGCCTCTCCTCCTATTCTCTTAGCTTAATTGGTGGCCTCAATATCCACCCCTTCACCCAAGCAAGGGCTTGAATCCTAGTGATGGACAAATTGGCTGAAATGTCATAAAGATATCATGCCTTTGCCAGGCAGCTTCTGGGGAGACAGGTCTATTTCCAAGGGGCCTGAGTAGTCCTCAGTGTGCCAGGTTCTTTTAAGCTGCATATTCACCTACCTTTCCATCCATGGCCGGCACCACCTACCCCATCTGTCCTCATCCTGAGCCTCTGACAGCAGCATCTCTACCTGCTCCCCAGCTCTCTGGACCACAGGCTTAGGTAGGAGCCTCCATGAGCGCTGGGGGCTGGGCTTCTTTCCAGAGTGCATGGGGCTGGTTCTGGTTGGGACAGGCAGCCCAGGAAGCCGCACCTGCAGCAGACAGGCTGCACCTGGGCCATAGGCCAGGCGCACAAAAACCCTGGGCTTTTTCTTTCCATTGGGATAGACGGCTCTTCAGGGCCCAAAAAGTAGCCCAAGTCACAATAAAGCCCTACAGCTACATGTGGCACAGAGCTCTGGTCTCCACAGGGTTCCTGGCCACCCAGGAAGTCTCAGGTTCCTAGAGGGAGACACAGGTTTGCAGGCGGCCAAGTTCCTCTAACTCAGGCCATATTCAAAATAAAAATCCAGAGTATTATATTTTCTCCACCTCCTACAGAAACAAGAGGCTTTATTTTTGGTCAACAGTGTTTATTTAAAACTGGAGCCTTTATTTGTTCATAGTTCCTGCTGGAACACTTAATAAAAACTCCAGGAGAAATAAATAAATAAATAAATAAATAAATAAATAAATAAATAAAAATAGCTTAGGATAGGAGTCAGCCTTGAACTTGAACTCTCTCTCCCCTGGGCTTTTTAAATCCAATCAATTACAAGGTCCTGCCACTAATCTTCTATTGGAGTCCATCTCCCTCCTTCTGTGTTGGTTTAGAGGCCACGAAAGCTTCCCAACTTCAACCTTGTTTCTCTAATCATTCCCCTACAGCGATCACAGTGATCTACTCCCCCCACCTCCCACTCCAGAAAAAGGAAAGGACGGAACAGGAAAAGAACAGATAACATTTAACACATCACTCCCCAGTTCCCCAGTTTATAACTGGCTCCTCTGGTGCTTCCAAGACCACCCTCCTTAATATGTCCCTAGGGGCTCTCCATGACCTAGAACCTGCCCTTGAACAGCCTCAATGCACAGATATAGATGAATCATGACTCTTAGCTCATGTCACAATTTCAGTATTGGTCCATGTGTGGTCTTTACTGTTTTTATTTATGTATTTTTAATAGTAACTCATGTAAGAACTGACAGTGACAATACTGCCTATATGCTCTTAGTCCTCACATCCCCAACCACAGGTGACCACCCATAAAGCCCCACTACCCCCAGTCCCTGAGTTTTGAGGAATAGTTGGCAAGAGGGAGAGTTTGGAACTGTAGAAGACACACCCTCCCCCCAAATTGCTACCTCAAGCTACCCAGTGTGAAGAGAGGAGAAAGAGGTCAAATCCAAATCCCTGATGCTTCTAGTCTTTGAATAAGTTAGCTCCAGTCAGCTGAGCAATGTAGACAGTGGTGTCAGCCATCAGTCAGGTGACTTATTCTTCCCCCACGAGGCAGAGCAAGGCCAAGGTTATCACTCCAGTGCAGGGGTATTTTGACCATGGGGAGTGGTCTCTGGAAGAAACTCAACTGATGGACTTGGGGTAGATAAACTCTTTTGACATTGTATGCAAGCTTATGTGTGAATGCACCTTTTTTGTGGAGGGTGAGGGGAGGTCCAAATTTTTGGACCAGATTCTCAAAAGGATTCATGGCCCAAAAATATTTTAGAGCCACCCTACATGGACACAGGAGAAACTGGAGAGGCAGTTGTACCCTGACATGTCCAGGAGTGAGGGGTAGAGGATGAAAGGCCAGAGAGCCCAGCTCTGCCTCTCAACCTTGCAGAAGGTAGGATAGTAGTGTGACTGACGGCCAGGGCCTTGTGAGTCACCCACAGGTGTGCACAACTCTATGAAGGCAGGATCGGCTATATGGCTGTCTCCACATCCCTTCAGCTGGACACTGAGCAGTGAACCACCTGCTCCACTGTCCACAGCAGCCCTGGGAAGCTGCAGTTCCACTTCTAACCTACCCAAAGAGAATGGTTCTCCTCTTTCCGGAGGATACTGCCAGTGTCTTCCATCTCACATACTTCTGTCTCCGATCCTCTGGGATCCTAATTACGCTCTGCCATGCAACACCTCTTGTACTTTTTATGACAGAGAGCTCTTCCACTGTATTTCATTATTTGTACCTGAATGTCTTTGGAGAAGAATGTATGTACCTTTTTTTGTCCCTTGCCTTAAGGTGCCTAGCACGCCAGAGGTGATGAGTACATGTTTGCTGAGTGATTATGTCGCTCTCTGGCTAGAGTTCCCATGCCTTCATCCAGCCACAGCACGTTGGTGAGCATGCAGGATACACTCAGTGGACCACGCTGCCATGTTCTTCTATCAGCATTTTGTACAACGAGACAAAATCTGGTCAGTCCTCCTCTCCCCTCTCATCCCCATGCTTCTCTCATTCACAACACAATCACACCTTCAGTGGAAAGAAGAATAGAGCTGAATAGGTAAGAAGAAGGTGTGTTTTGAATGAGGGGGGTGAGAAGAGAGAGGCTCACTGAGGGAAGAGTGACTGGGAGAGACAGTTCTCAAAGGGGAAAAACAGGGAATGGTTCCTACTCTAAGCAGTGGCTCCAGGGCACCCTCCACATGGCTCTCTCGGGACTTTGAATGGCCTCCATGCTGGACACTGTGCTCCATGCTATTGATACAATTCAGCCCTTGCTGTTTTGGCTCATAGAGGTTAAAACACGTGTTCCAGATTATGAGATTAACAAGAGATAAGCCAAACTCAAGTCCTGAGTTTCCTAATTCCTGACCCTGTTTCTTTTCTGCAGCAGCCACTGTAGAACATAATCTAAAACCTAAGCAAACATCACCACCCTCCATGGCCTAGGACCCACATCACCTGGGCAGAAGTGTGCCTTCTTTGTTTATGGCCCCAAAACTTCTTAGCATCACCATTATCTCAGATCCTTTGGTGGCATTTTAGATGTCAATCCATTCCAGGGAGATGAACTGTGGTACCTGAGAGAATTCCCTCCTGGGTTAACTTGGGTTCCTGTGATGCCCACAGGAAGTCCACCACAGGAAGTCTACCATAAAGTGATTTCATGAATACTTCTCCAGGAAGCACAGTGTAGGACATTTACAGTTTGGCTTGTCAGGCGAGGACACAGTGAGTCACAAGCATGGTGTCTGCAGAGCTGAGTGGTGCCCACGCTGGGTGGTCCTGGGTGGAACTGAGCCCACAGAACTGCAGCAAGAGCTCTACACGGGCACCAGACCAGGTTCCTGGCAGACTCAGGCAGGAGGAGCTGAGCAACTTGGACGACAAACGTCCCCGGAGTCTCACCATGACTCATGAATGGGGTTCAATAAGATCAGCAGCTACTAAACTGTTCTCTTAGTCCCAGGACACTTTCTGAAAGAAAACAATACCAAGAAGGATAAAAATAATAATAATAAAGAAAATCTTGGCAGAGCTCCTCTGTTTCAAAGAGGCCCTAAGCTGTGAGGGAGGCCTCAAATTCTACCCTGCTCAGCCAGATGAGCCTGAAGGCAGCTCCATGGGATAGACCCCTGGAACCCCACAGAACCCAGCTGGGAGAACAGTGGGATCCCTCGCAATCCTTTCCTCCCCAACACTCTAAAGTCTGATTGTAAAACCCTTATCAATTATGAAGTCCTGAGTCTCACTTGGCTGTTATTAACCTGTTACCCATCTTCTTAATTCCAATGACAGCAATGAAGGCCCACTTGTTCAGGATGTAATGAGGAACATCTGCACTTACTTCTTTCCTGAGGGATTTTAATCTAGAGATGTTTGAGTGCTCTATGCTATAGAGTCTATAGCATACCTAGTGGTGCTGCACAACTACAGCTAGCACAGGCCCCATCACTGTCCTCCCCAAATATGGCTTCATGCCATGGAGCATCTCAGTTGCCCTTCAGTGGGTATTGGTTGGATTCCCTGCACATCAACCTTGAACGGGAGCTTCTTGCACTCTTCTAGCACCTAGGGCAGTGCTGGCTGGGCCTCCTTCTCTGGCAGTAGTCATGTTCTTTGTTGTAGCTTCCATACTTGGCTCCCGAATGTCCCGGGTTATATTCCATACCTGTAGGTCTGCTGTCACTAATTTCTCTTACTACCTTCCAGGAAATTAAGTATTTGTTTAAATTACAAATACAGTAACATTATAGACTGAATGCTTGTGTCCCCCCCAAAATTCATATGTTGAAATCCTACCCTGGGAAGTGATGGAATTTGGAGGTGGGCCCTTTGGGAAGAAATTAGATTAAATGAGGCCAGGAGGATGGAGTCCCCTCTCTGTTCTCTGCCCTGTGAGGAAGAGCAGTGTCTACAACCCAGAAGAGGGCTCTCACCAGAAATCAACTGTGCTGCCACCCTGATCTTGGACTTCCAGCCTCCAGAACTGTGAGAAATATGTGTCTGTTGTGTACAAGCAGCCCCATCTATGGTACTTTGTTACAGTAGCCCCAACTGACTAAGACATGTATCAAAACAAATTTTGGCATTCCCTGCTGGCCGTGAAAACACGGATACTTAGAAGAGCCAGGTGGGTTAAAAAAACAAACAAACAAAAAACACAGATGTCTGGACCCTGTCCATGTACACTCAGTCAGTAGGCTGGGGTTGGGGGTGGGGGCTGGTATCTATATTTTAACAAACTTTCCAGGTGATTATAATGCACACCAAGGCTTGTGAATCAAGAGTCCAGCTTATGCTCACCTCCTTCATGGAGCCTTTCTTACCTCCTCACCCTCTTCCTAAGCCCTAAAGTAGATCCTCCTCCTCCTCCATGGTCCCAAAACATACTTAGCTTACCTCTATCTCAGAACAAATCACATTGTACTGTAATTATCTCTACCTATCTTCCTCCTCCCACAGAAAAAACGGAAGTTGCTCTGGAATAAAAATGAGCCACTCATCTCTTAGTATCCCTTTAAAGTGCTAAATTCCTACATGCAAAAAATTTGCAACATAGAAATTAAGACCTAAACAGGTTTAAAGAATGGTGCAATTCAAGGAGCATACTGTCATGCAAGTACCTTATCCTATCTAATAAAAGAGAAACATGCAAATTGACTGTACCCCTGCTATGCCCACAAGCCACGCCCACCAGCCAATCAGGAGCGAGTATGCAAATTAACCCAACCAAGAAGGCGGCGGCCATGGAGTTGGAGCAAGCAGGAGGCTTAGGTTGCCCCTGGCGATGGAGGAAGCCAAGCTTCACTCCACCCTGTCCTGCCATGGCCTCCGCTCAAGACTACAAAGTTTCAATTATAGAAGATAAATAAATCCCAGATACCTGCTTCCAGCCTATGCTTGGGTCACTGGGGGGCGTGGCCAGCCTGCAAACCATCCCACACCCCAAAAGAACCCCCACCCTGATCCGGGACACCCTCAGGGCAAACCAGCCAGCCCCCACCAGTGCACCAGGCCTCTATCCTAGCTAATAAAAGAGTAGTATGCAAATTGACTGTCACTCCAACACACAAGGTGGCTGCCCCATGTGGACACAAGATGGCCAGCAGGGGATGGCAGTTAGGAGTGACCAGTCCTGCAAGGGAGGGCAGTTGGGGGTGATCAAGCCTGCAGACAAGGGCAGTTGGGGGGGACCCAGGCCTGCAGGGGAGAGCAGTTGGGGGCAACAGGGCCTGCAGGGAGGGGCAGTTGCGGGGGACCAGGCCTGCAGGGGAGGGCAATTTGGGGGGGGGGGGGACCAGACCAGCAGGGGAGAGCAGTTAGGGGCAATGAGGCTGGCAGGGGAAAGCTGTTAGGGGTGACTGGGTCGGCAGGGGAGGGCAGTTGGGGGGGACCAGGCCAGCAGGGGATGGCAGTTAGGGGTGACCAGGCTGGCAGGGGAGGGCATTTAGGGGTAACCAGGCCAGTAGGGGAGGGCAGTTAGGGACAATTGGGCCAGCAGAGGAGCAGTTAGGCATCAATCAGGCTGGCAGGGGAGTGGTTAGGGGAGATCAGGCTGGCAGGCAGAAGCAGTTAGGGGCAATCAGGAAGACAGGCAGGCGAGCAGTTGGGAGCCAGCAATCCTGGATTGTGAGAGGGATGTCTTATTGCTTGTTTAGGCCCGATCCTACCGGGATCGGGCCTAAATGGGCAGTCGGACATCCCTCGAGGGGTCCCAGATTGGAGAGGGTGCAGGCTGGGCTGAGGGATACACACCCCCGTGCACGAATTTCATGCACCGGGCCTCTAGTATTATAAATAATATGGATTAATTACCAATAAGAAATAGCAAAAGTAACAGCTAATGCTTATTGAGGTGCTCTGTGATCCACCCTCATAATATCATGGTGCATGAGGACTTCTAGGCTGAGAAGGGGGCATTTATTATATTCAGCAGTTTAGCCAAGATCAACTGTAGGTGCCTGTTTCTTAATGATCATTAAAAGTTAGTAACTCAGGTATGTGTTCCACATGAATCCATTCATGACAGCCCATGGGTAAATGCAGTTTTTGTCAATCAAGTCGCTTGAAAACCACTGATATTTAAAAGAGCCCAAGAGAAAGCCTTAGTTAAGAAAAAGAATAATCTTGCATCCTTTTTTTTTTCCAGAATGGGAAAAGGAACCGGCCCACCAAACCTAGTAAATTTACAAAACCTTTTTAGAATTTCAATCCTCTCCTCACTGTCATATTTAAACAGTCCCCCTGGGACACTGGGACACTGGGTTCTTTTAGTCCTATAGCTGAATCTTATTTGGCCAAACAGAACAGTCTTTAATTCCCCAGAGGACTCCCACAGGAAGCCAATGTAGGTGTGTTCTGAGCGTGCTGATGATCAAAGAGAGAAACCAACTTTTGTGCCAGCAGCTCTTGATTATTCAGGGGCGGATGATCCAATTTGTGGATTAGCTGGGCCTCTTGGCTTTTCCTGATTTCACTGATCATTAGCCCATGGCCCCCTTGGGCCAGGAAGATAAAAGGAGTGCCAGGCAAAGCGGTCCAGTGGCTTCTTGGCCGATCCTGTAAAAGGGGGCAGGGCAGAGAGGCAGTCATATGTAATGGGGAAAATGAGGTTTAGGGATTATCTGGATTTCGATGTGCTGGTTTCTCCATAGCTCCCTGGCCCTCCACCTGAGTCCCTACCGCTGCACAATGGACACTTTACCTCAGATGGAGTGGGGCATAGAAACAGAGTCCAGTGGATTCCGAATGTGATATTTCCAGGGCCTGGGGGGCAGGGTGTGAAGCTGCCCTTCACAAGCATGAGCTGCTCAGAGCCTCAGGCTCCTCACCACTTCTGTGCTAGTGTGTCAGGGCTGGCATGGGGCAGGGTGGCTTTTACACAGAATACCTCTGTACCGGGAACAGCAATGCTTTTAACCTGAGAAGATTTCATCCTTTTAGAAAGTACTTTCTAGGGTTCTGCAAGCTTCTAAAGAGAAGGAGGAGACGGAAGAGAGGATAATGAGGAAAGGAGAGAATGAGAAGGAGGCAAGAAAGAGGGAGAAAGATGGAAGGAAGGGAGAGAGGAAAGGAAGGAGGGAGGAAGGGAGGAAAGAAGGAAGGAAGGAGAGAGAAAGGGGCAAGAAGGAGAGAGGAAGAGAGAAGAGTGGGGAAAACTGCAGTTCAACCCAAAGGGGTTTTGATTCCAAATGACAGTATAAGAACAGGCCTTCTCAATGCCTGTATCACATGGACTGGATGAACAGGAGCTACATCATAAATCTAGCCCCTCAGAAAAGTCAAGGCATCAGGAAAGAGGACCAGAGGGACTTGGCAGAAGCAGAGAGGCAAGACCTGCCATTGCCCACTGTGTCTTTGGTGAGCTAACCTCAATCCTCAATTTCCTCATTGAATAGTCAGAGTAATACAGGTGAAAATTTCTTCAAATGCTGAAAGAAATGAAACCCCCCAAGTGCAGAAACCAACCCAGCAGGGGCACATGGAAAGCCCCGGATGCGTGGATAGAGTTCTAGAAAGGGAAGGTTCTAGGCTCCTGCAGAGATGCCCATTTCTGCATTCCCTGCTTTCTGTTCCACGCGCCTAAGTGTCTGGCCGGCTCCGCCATCCCTTGGTGTTTCACTGTTCATGGTAGTAAGCCATTCTGGACCCACTGGGCTCATTTATGGAATCTTCCAGACCCATGGTCTAGTGACAAGGAGTCTTGTCTAGGCATTTTGAGATTCAGGTCCTGGATGACACCAGATCATTCTGTGATATTGGAAGTCATATACACTCTCTTAATCTCTGTTGCTTTTCTTAAAATGGGAGCAAGAATTCCTCCCCTACCCATGGGGAGTTGAACAGTGTGAGCTAAATAGTGAAAAGTGCTACAAATGAAAGGATAATGCAGGCCTGGGAATCTAAAATGTTTTTAGTTAATCAAAAGAACTTCCTAATTTCCAAAGTTATTAGCAAATATTTGATTCCTGAGGCTTTGTGTCTAGGCATGAGGCAAAGAAAGGAAGTTCATGGAGCCAGAGGAGTAACCCCAGGAGTAACCCCCTTGCCCTCAAAGATGGGATAAGCACCAACAGCAAGCTCAGCTCAGAGGTGGAAGCCAGAGATGCAAAGTCAGCACTCCCTACCCAGAGACAGAAGGATCAAGAGCTGCAGTCCTCAAACTTTCTGGTGTCAGGATCCCTCTACACATTTAAAAATTATAATGTGGGTTATTGAATTATATTTATCATATCACAAATTAAAACAAAATTTTAAGATGCAAGAAAACACATTTCAACACCCGTGAGAAGGATTCTATACTCATAGGCCACTGGGCTTCTGGGAAAATCCACTGTATACTCGTGTGTGAAAAAGAATGAAGGAAATGCAGTCTTCGTATCAATATGGAAATAGTCTTGACTTCTCAGACCCCCTTCAGGAATTTCAGGGACCTGCAGGTTCCCCAGATCACACTGTGAGAACCACAGCTCTGGTGCTGCACAAACTTTGATGTTCCTACAAATCATCTGCGAATTGTGTCAAAATGCAGATTCTGATCAATAGATCTGAGATGGGTACCAAAAAACTGCATTTCATACAAGTCCCCAGATAACGCTGATGCTGTTGGCACTTGGACCATACTTTGAGCAGCAAGGCCATAAAGATCAGAAGGAGAGAAGTTCACCTTTGACTAAAGTGACCATAATTGTGCCTGGCCTGTGTAGCTCAGTGGTTGAGCATCAGCCTATGAACCAGGAGGTCATGGTTCGATTCCCAGTCAGGGCACATGCCCAGGTTGTGGGCTCAATCCCTGGCATGCAGGAGGCAGCCAATCAATGATTCTCTGTCACCATTGATGTTTCTATCTCTCTCTCCCTTTCCCTTCTTCTCTGAAATCAATAAAAAATACATTTTTTTAAAATAAAGTGACCATAAATTGGATCTTACAAATTGGGTATGTAATTTTAAATAGTGAGAATTGGTAGGAAGATTATTCCAAGTGGAAGAGATGATATAAGCAGAGGTGCAGATGTAGAAAAATACTAGTACAGGCTTGGCCAAAGTGTAGGGTCCATTAAACCCTCAAGCTGCCCACTTCATCCACAAGGCCGCAGCAGTGTATAGCTTTTGGTCTGGGCAGAGAAGCCACTGGTCTTGGCATCTCAGTGCAAGAGGTGTTAGACCTATTTCCACCCATTTTTATCATCAACAAACATCTATTGAGCACCATGAGAAATAAGAAGCTCCAGTGGACATTGGTAGTCTTGCTTTTCCATCCCCACTTCAATTCTCCTTGAGAATCATCATTTGTCCCATACTCAGTCTAAGGAGTTTGGGTGGGGTTGACCCAGGAGAAGCACATGGTCCAGGTCTGGCCAATCAAAGCACAAGTTCCCTTTGTCCAGAGTGATTGACTCAAGAACGGGATAGGACCAAAGCAGGCCACTGAGAGCTCCTCTGGTCTTCTGTAGGTTTTACAGAGAGACCATGTGGGGAGATCACCATCCTTGCGAGAGATATACCCAAGGAGCCCTAGCTGTCATAAATGGTAAGATTTCATTACTCTTTATGGCTGAGTAATATTCCATTGTATATCTGTATTATCACATTTTTATCCATTCATCTATTGATGGACACTTGGGTTACTTTCATATCTTGGCTCTTATAAATAATGCTGCAATGAACATGGGGGTGGATATATTCTTTTGAATTAGTGTTTTTGGTTTCTTCAGATCTATACCCAGAAGTAAAATTGCTGGGTCATACGGCAGTTCCATTTTTAACTTTTAGGAATCTCCATATTGTTTTCCATAGTGGCTGCACTAACCTGCATTCCCACTAACAGTGCATGAGGGTTCCCTTTTCTCTACATCCTCATCAACACTTGTTATTGGTTGATTTATTGATGATGGCCATTCTGGCACATGTGAGGTGATATCTCATTGTGGTTTTAATTTGCATTTCTTTGATGATTAGTGATGTTAAGCATCTTTTTATCTGAATATTGACCATCTGTATGTCCTCTTTGGAGAAGTGTCTATTCAGGTCCTCTGCCAGTTTTTTTAATTGGATATTTGGGGGGGGGGGGGATGTTGAGTTGTATGAGTTCTTTAAAATTTTTGGATATTAACCCCTTATTAGGTGCATCATTGGTGATTATGTTCTCCCATTCAGTAGGTTGTCTTTTCGTTTTGTTGATGGTTTCCTTTGCTGTGCAAAGCTTTCTGTTTAATTTAGTCCCATTTGTTTATTTTTTATTTTGTTTTCCGGAGGAGATATGTCAGAAAAAATATTGCTCTGAGAGATGTCAGAAGTTTTACTGTATATGTTTTCTTCTAGGAGTTTTATGGTTTTGAGTATTACATTTAAATTTTTAATAAATTTTGAGTTTATTCTTGTAGATGGTATAAGAAGGTGATCTAGTTTCATTTTTACATGTATCTCTCCAATTTTCCCAGCACCATTTATTGAATAGACTGTCTTTGCCCCATTGTGTATTCTTGCCTCCTTTGTCATATATTAATTGGCCATATAGCCATGGGTTTATTTCTGGGCTCTCTGTTCTGTTCCATTGACCTATGTGTCTGTTTTTATGCTAGTACCATGCTGATTTGATTAGTACAGCCTTGTAGTATAGTGTGATACCAAGTAGCATGACACCTTCAACTTTGTTCTTCTTTCTCAAGATTGCTGTGGTTACTTAGGGTTTCATATAAATTTCAGGATTATTTGTTCTAGTTCGATGAAAAATGCCATTGGTGTCTTCATAAGAATCACATTGAATCTACAGATTGCTTTGGGTAGTATGGACATCTTAACAATGTAATTCTTCCCATCCATGAGTACAATATATGCTTCCATTTATTTGTACCTCCTTCAATTTCTTTCTTCAATGTTTTATAGTTTTCTTAGTGTAGGTCTTTTATTTCCTTGGTTACGTTTATTCCTAAGTATTTTATTTATCTATTTTTTGATATGATTATTAAATGGGATTATTTTCTTAGTTTCTCTTTCTGATAGTTCATTATCTATATTAATAATAGAGAAATATGCAAATTATCCATTACAGCATCACATCATGACTGGATCAGCAGGCTGCTTCCCCGCCCTCTGCTCAGGCAGCTGCAAGGCCCAGGGTAGGATAGGATATGATAGCGGGGGATAAGAAAGGAGAGGGAGGGGAAGGCAGGCCTGCATGCAGACAGGCTGAGAGGAGAAACAGAAATATAGAAAGGGAACAAGAAAAAGACGCAGGAATAGAACAGGGAAGGAAACGCAGGGGCTGCACTCAGGAGAGGGGGTGGCAACTGCGGGGAGGGGAGAGGGAGAGCAGGTGCGCCTGGCGAGGGGAGGGGAAGGAGCCCCGCCCAGATGCGGGAGGAGGGCAGTGGCCCTCCGCACGGGCCGTTGGCAGGGAGGCACCCACGGGTTTGGGACGGAGTGGTGGACAGTCCGACGCCTTCTGGGTGGAGGCGCTCCTGCTTCACGGCAGCAGCAGCAGTACCCAGGCTGCACGGGCCTCAGCCACACTTGCTGGGCCGGGTGTCCCGGTCAGGGAATGGGAGCAGGACGGTGGCGGGGAGGCCAGGGAAAGGGGTGCGGCGAACACCTGGCCAGGGCTGAGCCCTGGGCTGGGCGTTAATGCCCTCCCTCCCAAATAGAAGCTTTACGAAGGGAGGGAGGGAGGGAAGAGCTTTATAAAGGAGTCAGTAGAGAGCAGAGTTAAAGAAGGAAAGAGGATGTATGAGTGAACTGTAGGAGCTATAATGAAAATCAAGTATAGTTGTGTACTGGGGACAGAATTTAAAAGTAGGAGTCAGAAAAGAAAAAAGATAAATGATAGTGAATAATTAGGCAGGAGGATAGATAGATATTAAAACAGTGGAGGTAAGTGGAGAAGAATGTATGGAAAAGGTAGGATGAGAGAGAAAGAGGAAGGGAAGAAAAGTTTTAAAGGGGAGCCAGTAGAGCTTAAAAGGAGAATGAGAAGAAGGAAGAAATGGGGGAGGGAGCAAAGCAGATTCAAAGGAGGAAGTGAAGAAAAAATTAAGGTGGGAAGGAAGGAAAAGGGGAGGGGGGGTAAAGATAAAGGAAAGAAGGAATGTGAGCAGGGAGGGAGGGTAGGAGAAAGATGGGAAGAAGGATGATGGAACAGAAGTAGGAAATAAGGAGGAAAGAAAAGTTTATAAATGATGAGTCAGTAGGAAAAAGTGTTACATAAAGAAGAGAGAAAAATTGTGTGAGAGGGAGAAGCCAATAAGGAAGTCAAATACAATTGTGTGTGAAGGGGATAAGATTAAAAAAAAAAAAGTTAATAGGGGCAACCAGGCCAGCAGAGGAGGGCAGTTAGGGGTGACCAGGCTATCAGGGGAGGGCAGTTAGGGGGATCAGGCAGGCAGGCTGAGTGGTTAGGGCAGGCAGGCAGGTGAGCAGTTAGGAGCCAGAGGTCCCAGATTGTGAGAGGGATGTCCAACTGCCAGTTTAGACCCGAACCCTGCCAGTTGGACATCCCCCAAGGGATGCTGGATTGGAGAGGGTGCAGGTCGGGCTGAGGGACCCCCCCCCATGCACAAATTTCATGCACTGGGCCTCTAGTTGGTGTAAAAAATGCAACCAATTTCTAAATATTTTGCATCCTGCTACTTTACTGAATTCATTTATCAGATCTAGTCGTTTTTTGGTGCATTCTTTAGGGTTCTCTATAATGTCCTGTCATCTACAAATAATGACAGTTTTACTTCTTCCTTTACAATTTGGATGCCTTTTTTTAAAAAAATCCTCACCTGAGGATATTTTTCCATTGATTTTTAAAGTGCATAGAGGAGAAATATTGATGTGAAAGAAGCACATCAATTGGTTGCCTCCTTCATGAGCCCTAACCAGGACCCTGGCTGGGGAGGAGCCTGCAACCGAGGTACATGCCCTTGAATGGAATCAAACCCAGGACCCTTCAGTCTGCAGGCTGACGATCTATACACTGAGCCAAACCGGCTAGGGCCCAATTTGGATGCCTTTTATCTCTTCTTCTTGTCTGATTGCTGTGGCTAGGGCTTCCAGTATTATCCTACCTAATAAAATGGTAATATGTAAATTACCATCACTCTGCTACGCCCACAATTGGGCCAGAGGGAGGCGCAGGGGGCGGGACTCGGGGTGGCCAGGGTAGACGATTGGGCTGGCAGGACGCTGAGCTCGCGTCGCCAGTGGCGGTGCGAGCTCAGCATCTGCGCCATGGCTGTGCTGCGGCACAGAAGGGGCCTCTGGGGCAGCGAGCTCACGTCCCGCCGCGGACCATGGACCATCAAAAGCGGGGGAGTTGGGTGCCTGTCTGCTCCGGCACCAGGCCTTTCAGAAGCCTCCGCCGAGCCAGAGGCTTCCGAAAGGCCTGGTGCACCTGCGGACAGGCACCCAGCTCCACCGGGATCGAAAGCGAAAGCGTGTAGGGGACCCTACACGTGCATGATTCAATCATGCACTGGGCCTCTAGTGTTGAATAAGAATGGTGAAAGTAGAGATCCCTGTCTTGTTCCTGATCTTAAGGGAAATGCTTTTCATTTCTCCCCATTTAGTATGATATATGAGTTTGTCATATATGGCCTTTATTATATTGAGGTAGGTCCCTCTATTCCCACTTTGCTGGGAGTTTTTATCATAAATGGGTGCTGGATTTTGTCAAATGTTTTGAATGGTTTATAGTACAGCAATAAATAACCAGAACTGGGTCTGCTTGGCTTTCTGTTAATTCCAGGGCTAAAACACCAGGAATTAATAAAAACCCATGGCAAGGAAAACATTGGACAAATAACAATTTCTCCAACAGTCTTCACTTTGACCCACAAGCTATTTATAAGTTTTGTCAATGTGCTCTTGCTATATAACTGCTTCAGGTAACTCATGTTCCTGAGCATCCGCCATGGGGTCAGTCATCCTGTCAGACATTTCAAACGCCATATCTTAAATCTGAACAGAGACATATCATTACCCTATTTACAGACAAGACAACTGAGGTGCAGAGAGAGCAAGCACAGCTGATAAATGATGGAGCCAAGACTCAAACCCGGTTTTCAGACCCAAAGCCCATTTTCTGAAATTCCAAGCTGCCTGCCCATTAATTTCTTCTCTCTTTTGGACTTTCAAAAGTCCCAGAGAATTAGCACTTTCCACTTTGAGACAAGACCATAAACATTGAGACCCTTTCTCTGTTCATCATGTCCCAGGTGGTCTCATTGCACCTCCAGACCTTGCATTCTCCTATTTTCAGAGGTCTGTGCATCCCACTGTGCCCCTCATGCAATGCTGTTGAGAAAGAGAAGCTGTGTGACAGAGGTAGGAAGAGGAAGGCTTTGTGGTCAGAGGTCCTGAGTAAATCCTGGCTTTGTCACTTCTAGCTGTGGGACCTCTAGGCAGTGACTGAAACACTCTCTCCTTCCTAAAAGAGGTATAGCGTGTGCCTACCACATAGGCTCGTCATGAGAATTAAGCCTATAGTCCAGGCTACAGTGGGAACAGAGTGAGCATCCAATAAAGTCTGATGGTTTTCATTAGGATATTGATCACTGATGTTTTACTGGCTCAGTGGTTTCTTCATCTCAGATTGTAAAGTCCTCATGGAATGAGACATTTTTAATATTTCTTCAGGCCTCCAAAGCCAGTGGTAGAGTGTTAAACATGTATTGGTGCTTGATAAATATTTGTCATCAGCCTCCCTGGTTTAAATACTTGCCCTTATATTTCACATGGGAAGACCATAGAATGCTACAAAGCCCATGGAAAGCCACACTGGCCAACAATGCCCTTTGATGATATAGACGATAAAGACAGACAAGAGATATTGTATAGGAGAGGGAGACATTTGGCAACCCTGGTACAACTTCCCCAGGCCTTAGAGAGCATGGAGCTGGCAGACCTGAACTCCAGTCCTGACAGCCATAATGACAGGGGAGCATTCAGTGAGTGCTGGGGGCTAATTCCAGCATGTCATACTAAATGCAAGAAGTTAATCAAAAGGTTGGTGGACTTTGAGCCTTCAGCAAGGGCTGAAGAATTATATTATTGCCTGCTAGAATGGCTGAAAGCATTTCCCTAAACCTGAAAATCTGCATATATTATTGCCTACTGCCAGACAGCTAAGGGCATTTCAATCTACATGTTATTACCTGCTTCTGGAACAGCCGAAAGCAGTTCCTCCTACCTGACAATACCTACTGTATACTAAACCTTACTTTGATATGTATATCTGCTTTGCTTTAGGGAAATTTGTGTTAATAAAGAGCTAGGGGTCCAGAGGTTCAGAGAACTTGGTTGCTATAGCTAAGTCCCCTCTGGCTTCCTCAAAATGTCTTCCAAATTCATATTTCTTCTCTAGCCTCTTAATTAATTTATACGCAGCCCTTCTCCAGATTCCTGAACCCTTCTAGATGCTGAGAAACACCCCAGCAAGTGAGTTCCAACCCCTGTAAGTCTCAGCTTTCTGATCTGTAAAGTGGGGATAGAAATTCCTATAAGGGATTGTGGTGATTAAATGAGATACTTAATGGAAAGCATATGTTGACATGTGTAGGCATTCATAAAAGGAAATTATTATTATTGGCTGTACATTTGGGGGTAAAATCCCTGACTTACTCACTTTAGATGGCAGTTTTTTTTTGTTGTTGTTGTTGTTTGGGTTTTTTGTTTGTTAATCCTCACCCAAGGATATTTTTCAATTGATTTTTAGAGAGAGTGGAAGGGAGAGGGAGAGACAGAGAGAAACATCGATATGAGAAAGACACATCAACTGGCTGCTTCCTGCATGAACCCCAACCAGGGCTGAGGAACCTGCAACTGAGGTACATGCCCTTGACCAGAATCCAACCCAGGACCCTTCAGTCCATGGGCCAACACTCTATCCATTGAGCCAAACCGGCTAGGGCTACATGGCAGTTTTTGTAAGTCAAGTAAGAATGCATGGCATGAAGCTTTAAAAATATTTATAAAGTTCAATGCAAATGAAGTTATTAAAATCCAGAATAAAGTCTAAATCATGACATAAATATTCTTTTCTTTTTGCATATGTAAAGCAGAACACAGAATATAAGGAAGAAACTGTGGGAAAATTCAGAGAAAGAGTTGCATCAATGATCCATTAGCCTGGATCTGGAAAGTGCCTTTGAGAGATTCAACTCACCTCATTTTTCAGATGAGGAAACCAAGAGTAGAGGGTGTCGTGCGTGGGCTGGCCACATAACCTGGTTGGCATAAACAGGAAGGAAACTGGATCTAAATGCCTTTTCACTATTTTCCATCCTCTGGCCTGCATTGGCTGTGTAATGATGCAGGTATCTTCCTTCTGGAACATTCTCAAGGAAAGAATTGTGTGCAACTGAAAAATAAGTAAATAAATGCCAGATCAGTTTTAACACCAGAACATTCTCTTATGCCTGTGAGTTGCAAAGAAAATGCCTCTGGGATATCTTTCTCTAACTTCTTTCCTCAATAACGCTATAAAAATGGAAATCAATGCTAAGGAAGAATAGTGTGTCTTGGGGGAAATGCGCTTTCTACACGCTGCTTCTCTGTCCATCCCACACAGGCCCCGAGTTCTGAGGTCCTGAGTCCAGCTGAGGCTCAGAAAGCTCTTCGACTTTGGAAAAAGCTCATCACTGTTGGTATCTGAGTTTCTTGGTTTTTATGAAGCTCTCAATGTTTTAATCACTTTGCATGTAATGCTGAATTTAAATGTTATTTTAATTCCTCGCACATAGCAAGGCTGCCTATTTTCCCTGGTCACCCAGGCTTAAAGGCCCACTCACTTCTGACCTGCTGCTGTGCCTTGAGCCCTAAGTCTATCCAATTCTGCTACAATCATTGCTTCTTGCCATCCCTCTGCCACTGGTCTGCAGCAGCCTCACACCTCATGCCTGCCATAGTCTCCCCACTGGGAGCCAGAATGCATGCTTTCTCCCTAACCCCAAACCTGCCTGGGCGTCAGCCCTAGATTCACCCTCTTACAAATGCCCCCTCAAATTGTCACTTCAGGGCTTCCCTTATCCACAGGCTAGTCTAAAAGCCTTAGCCTGGTGGTAGCTCTCTCCTCTTTCATTCCTGCCTTAATCCCCCTCCATCCCCTGAAATATGAATTTGCCGTTTGCTTGTGATGGTGAATACATGCTGTTGTCCGTATCTTCAGTGTCTTCTCCCACCTCTGCTTCCTACAATCTCAGCCAGCCTTTGGCTCCCAGCAACTCCAAGGCTACTTCTTCCCTGGTGTCTCTGCAGGTTACTGCACCAGATATCCCATGTTCCCTTGTCAGACCTTCTCCTGGAACCTCGGACTGAGCACCGCCTTGCTGTATCCTCACCCTTGCCTGTCTCAGGGCCCCTCCCAGAAGACATATTCCTTCGGGCCAGAGACATTTCATTCTCCACCCTCCCACAACACAAAGCATTTGCCTTCCACATTCTGGATGCTCAATAATTATCTTTCCATTGAATAAAAAGGGAAAGCAAACAATAAGAACATACACCTTTTTTTTTTAACGCAGTGATTTCCAAGACACCCAGCAGAACCCAGTAGACTGCAGATTGAGCTCATCAATTCTGATTCTTCTCTGGATATTAATTTGAAAGTCCACTGGCTGCCTCTGTGCCTCAGTTTCCCCATCTGTGACCACATGACAAAAAGACTTCTTCCTAACCTACTTTACCAGGCTATTTATTTTCACATAAAGGTGGCAATGGCATGCTTGTTTTGTCTTATGCTTTATGTTTTAAGCAGGCACAGTACACAGAGACCTGGGGGACTCTGTTTGGAAGGGAAAGAACGTGGGTCCGTTGCTTGGAGTGCACTGCCAGCACACAAGCAGAAGACAGGGTCTCTCACCAACCGGAAAGGAACAGCTGTGGTGACAGATGTTGGTGGCACTGACTATTCCAGGGCTGTTTGCATGCAGATTTCCCAGGCAGTCTTGGCTTTTTTAAGTCAGTCTCCTTTGATGGGTTTCCTCAAGTCTTGGGGGGTGACAACAAACCGCCCCCTCATCATTTCATTTGCTTCCTCTCTCTACAGCCACAAGCACGCAGATAAAGGACACCCACCCACCCAGGCAGGCACGCCCATCGACCTCAGGTTGCATTTGGAACAGAAAAGGCCTGGGGAGGAGAAACCCTGTTCCTCTAGGTTAGGTTGCTTCTTGTAGGTTTGTGTGGAGGGGTGGGAGGTGAGGGTGTCAGACTAAACCACTCCAAGGCCAATTTCTCCAAAAGATGTGCGAACTTCTCATCCCACCAAGGACTTCAACTGAATACAAAAAAGGGGTGTCTTTGTTCCCTCCAAAGGGAGTATTTACTTTGAGCTGCTAAAATGAATTAATGAAAGGAAATGACACCTTCGGCGTTGGGGGAGGGGTGGTGAATGAAACCCAAAGGGAAGGGAGCCCTCCTTCCCTCCCCTCAAATCGGGGGGAAATGGGCGGATGAGGACGGAGGGTTGGGGAGGGCGGGTGGATCCCGTAGGGTTTTCTGAAATAGACCCTGCTAGCCAACGGGCTCCTCTTTCCTGGGATGAAAAGTCGCCTCCTGGTCCTGTGAGGCCCATGTATATGCAAGCAGCGCGGAGTTATCCCGGCCTAAAATAGGAAACCGTTCGCTTGATCTTTTGCTTCAATCCTATTAGCGGCCCCCTGGAGCTCGAGAGAGATACCAGCCTGTCATGTCCCTGTTGCTGTGACGACCCCGTTTTTATGGAACAAGAAAGAGAAATGGGAGTGATTGGCAGACCTCGCTGGCCCCCGTACGTAACACAAAGGGCGACAAAACGAAGAGGAAGTGAGGCCCTTGCCGAGGTCTGACGCCGCTTAACCCTGCACCACGGTCCGCCCGGCCCGGGCGCCCCGCCCCGTCTCCTCCCGGGGAGGGGAGGTGTCCCTGGTGCTCAGAGATCACGGCTTTTTTGTTTAATTGCGAATGACACCACTGTTTTAAATGCCTGGCTAATATCAACTCCTGGGGAGAGAATGTGAGAGGAGCCTGGCGGCGAGAGAAGGAGCCGAGGGGCGTTCCCAGCCCGCGGCCCGGCGACGCCGTCTGCCGGGCGCGGTGAGCCCGTCGGGGGCCGGGGCCGGGGCGGCCGGGCCGGTACCTCCAGCCGTGGGGTGCCGGACTTCAGCTCCCGGGCCCAAAACAGCCGCCTGCCTTTTTCGGTTTCCGCGCCAGGCTCCTCCGATTCCCGCTAAATGGCAGAAAGGTGCAAAATGCTATTGGCGCTCCTTTTCTCCGTCCGTCTGGGCGCCACGGACATGCGGCCTGGACGGGGCGGGCGGGGGCCGGGACCCGGGCGCAGGACAAAGGCCGCGCTCCCCGCGAGTGGCCGGCCCCATGGGGGGAACCAGGGTCGCAGAAGTAAACCCGGGGATCCCCGAGGCGAGGGCGTCTGTCCCTGCCTGGAGCCGGCGCCCCGAGCGCAGCGCCGCCGCCCTCCGCCCGCAGGCGCTGCCGCCGGCGTCCGGGGGCTCGGACGCGCCCCCCGGCCCGGCCGCTCGCAGCCTCGCCCGGGACCCTGCACCCCGCGCGGCCCGGCCCCGGACAGTGACCCCGACTGTTAAACGCGGTTCCGGGGCTGGAGGGGGAGCTGTGAGCGAGCACTCTCCTCCCGGACTCCGGGGTAGCGGGCAGGAGGGGGAAAAGTTTCTTCGGGGGAAGCCGTGGCACAGAAACGGAGACCCGCTCTGCAGTGTCGCCGAAGGAAACGCTGTCTAACCTTGACGCGTAACGCGTTTCAAACAAAACCCTTTCATCTTCGTGCGCGCCGAGCCCCCCAACATTGTGTGGGTCCTTCAGGGGGAAGACGTCAGAAAGTGGGACTCTGTTTCATAGGGGGGTCTCTCTGCCAACCCGGGGCTTTGAAAGGAGCGCCGGACAAAGGGGTGCCGCGGGGCCCGGGCAGGTGAGCCCGAGGGGTGCCGGCCCCGCCAGGCCCGGCAGCGCCCGAGAAAGTTGTTCAGCGAAACCGACCTCCTCGGAACCCCCAGCTTCCTCCCCAAGACCCCAGTCTCTCTCCCAAATAAACTACTAGCGACTTCCTTTCTGCGGCAAGCCCTCGGTTTCCCAATAAGCCCCGACATTTTTAAGAAAAGACCTTGGGGTTTGGGGATCGGGAGAGCAGGACGTGCGTGGCACCGCGCCTCCCTGGGTTCACTGTTGCTGGTTCTTTTCCTGCCGGGCGTGACGAAGGAAACTATTTTAATTGCAACCTACAAGCTCAGTTTTTAGTCTTTTCCTTTCTTTCCACTCCCGCCCCCCCCCCCCCGCACCCCCAAGAAATAGATCAGGAAAAACTAATTACAAGGCAGGGTCCCGAAGTTAAATGAAACTGTAATCCGGCAAGTTGAGGAGCAAATTAATTTTTTAAAAGATGGCTTTTAGTTAGGGGAAAATAAATATGTCGTTCCCCCTGTAACATTTGCTAAAACTGTGCTCGATTTCGGGCTGAAAAATCAGCACGCACCCAGAATTCTGAGGCCACATTCTGAGTGCGTTGTCTTTGGGGATTCTAATCTGACAATGTTCCAGCTTTCTTTTGGATCTTTGTTTTATGTTCTACGTAGAAAGGTTGAGGGGTTTTTGTTTTGTTTTTGTTTTGTTTTGATCCAAAAACACTCTTTCCCTGTTTAGACCAAATGGTCTTGGAAACTGGGAGGATTTAGGAAAGGATTTTATGAAAGTGGCCCATTGGATATTACACTGAAATCATAAATAATTATTTTTAAAAACTTTCTCCCTTCCAGGTGGATGCCACAGCTCCCCAGACGCGCTCCTCTCCCGGAGAAGCGGCCACCATCACACACCTCGGACCAGGTCTCCAAGCCGGGGCTTGCTGGAGAGGCGCCCCGCCCGCCCAGGAAAGGGCTTCATTACTTGTGCGGTTAATGATAGGTTGTTGTTTTCTTTTTGTTTCTGTTTGTTTTAAAACACTCCTGTTGGGTCTTCCGCTCTTCTGTCTTCCTGGGGGAGGGTTTCATTTTCATTTCAAAAATGCACCAACTGCCACACAAAAGGGAAATCGCAGGGCTTCATCCCAAAGAGATTTTTAAATGTCCAAACATTAAAACACAATGAGCATTTTTAAATGGAATGAAATGAATGTCCCATTACCCACTCTTTGCTGTTTGTTAGAATCTCCAACAAGGCCATTGCCTGAATGTAGTGTTTGTCCTTGTCCGAAGGCATTACAAACCCTATCTTGTTCATTTCCTCACATTAAGATATTAAAAATCATTTCCCTCAAATCTTCACCCATGCTCGTTTTGTGTTGCTTATTAGCTTGACCCACATCAACTGAGTCCGGCAAGAAATAAGTTGACAGATGTTCTAGGACATGAAGGGGAGTTATTTGTTTTTTTAAAGATGAAATCTTCAGTCTGTTTAATTTGGTTTTAAATGAGAGGGAGGTGTGTGTGTGTGTGTGTGTGTGTGTGTGTGTGTGTGTGTGTGTGTGTGTGTGTGATTTTTCCTGTTACTGTACTTGCACGGAGCAGCGCTGGAGAAAAGAAAGCCAGGTCCTCCTTTAGGTATCGGCAGTGAATTTGCACCACCTTCTGGTAGGTTAGCGAATGACCAGAACACCGCCGCTTCCATAAAAAAATTCTTTTATTCAACCTGCTTCTGTGATCATTGTCCTATTTGTATGTGACCTCAGACGCCAATGAGCTTTTCTGAGAATTCACAGCAGATTCCTACAGCCTGATTTTATATATATTCTTTGAAGCAGGACACCCTTTCTCTATCACATCCTTGAAAGAGCTCACAACGTCCCTAACAGTCCCCTGTGTGTTAATTTACTAAAATGCCTGGCAGGGAGGTAAAGGATGGCTATAGAATAGTCCTATTCTATTTGGGATTGCCTCTGTAGAGTGCGTAAAAACAGATCGGGGGCTATAACTGTAGCAGTAGAGAAACAAACGCTTCTCTTTCTTGGGTTCGTAAGACCCTCATTACCCACAATTAATCATAATGACATGCTGCATTCAGGCTTCTTGCTGAGGTCTGGCGAAGAGCACACAGATGTGGCTTTCTGGAGATTCCGATCCCTTCTGCAATATGGATTTCAGGATACAAAGCTTGTTAGAACCCATTACCAACTCCCTGGCTCTGCTGATTCTCTCAAAAGTGCTGATCAGCACGAGGGCCCTGAGTATGTTCATAGCCTTCAAATAGCCAGCTTTTTTCATGTCTTCCTGCCTGGCCATGGAGACCACAGGATCCAAAGGTTGACACTTTCCCCTCAAAGCCAAACTAGATCTTTTTTTAAATAGAAAGTCTGTTCAAATTATGCAAATGAATATATGTGGGTGTTACATCTGTCTTCCTATGTGAAGGTCTCTTTTTCAAGGAGAAGATTAACTTGATGATGTGCTTTAAAGAGTGTGTGGAAAATTAGCAACGGACCCAATGTCCCAATGCTTTGCCTGCATAACTGAGCTCATAGAGAGAAAGGTGTGCAATTGAGTGAAATTACTGAGGTCGTTTGCTGAATTATTCATCTCATGTGAACCGACAAGCACTGGCCCAGCTCCTGATTTGTGCTGGGTCGGGAAGGGGAAGCAGCCAGGCCGGCTGTCCCAGGTAGTCGCACAGCAGGTGAGACCCTTCACCTGCATCCACAGGGCTTCCCAGCAGCACTGTGTTTGAGGCACCTACCCAGACAAGCCTGCGTGGTCATTTGCACACTGCTAAGGCAACCCCTTCAAGGAAGACCAACCATTACTTGTCATCAACATAACCTAAGATCTGTATTACAAACTTAGGAAGATTGTGAAGAAAATATGTGGCAAAAAAACTACAAGCTTTCTTGAGGAATATTCCAAAATAAGACAGTTGTTGGAAAAACATACTATTCATTTGTAAAAAAAAAAAAAAAAAAAAAAGGTAAGTGAATATACACTTTGATCAAAAATAAATGTCATATTGCTAAAGATTTAACTGTGCAGAGTAAAATGAAAAAAGAAATGACCAAAAGACACAAATAAGCATCTTACAGCAGAGAAAACACATAAGCCAAGAAACATAAGGAGAGACCAGGGACATGCAAAGCAAGGACATCATGAAATAGCATTTTCTGTCCAATACCCATACTGATACTATTTTACATAGATCATAACACTATTCCGTTGGGGGCGGGGGGAATTAGAGGTCTAGTAATATTAAGTGTTGGAGAGGGTGTGGCCCCACTGAATCTCTTAAACAATGCTTCTGGAAGGAAAAGATGATAACTCAGCAATTCTACTCCTGGGTGTGTACCCAACAGAAATCTTCCCACCTGTACACATAAAGCAATATATGTGTGAGTTTAGAACAGTGCTAGTTATAATAGTGACCTAAACGTCCATGAAGGAGAAAGTGTATGAAAAGCGCAGTGGTAAATGGACACAACTGAGTCTATACTGCATTCAAAATGAAATCCATGAGACCTAGGTGTATGGATTAAGCTGAGCAACATAATATTAAATGGGTAAGTAGTGTCAGAAGAATACGTGCAGCATGATACCATTTTTATAAGAATAAAACAACTTAAATACACTGTATACTTCAGAAAGCATATAGATAAGATGAAACTATACAAATAAAAAGAATCAATACAGACTTCTGAATGTTTTTCTCAAATAAATAGAGGGCGGAGCTAGGGTGAGGGCAGATCACATAGAAGAATGTAAATTATTTTAAGATCCTGGTTATTGGATACTCCTTACATTTTTTAAATCAAAGGAATGAATGCATGTAAGAAGACCAAGCATGTGCAAATGAAGAGAGTATCTTGATCAAGCCATCCTTTGCACCTAGGATTCAATAAAAATTAAAGAAAACAAAACATGAAAAATAAAGAGGATGGTACAATTTCCTTATGAGGAAAGTTCTTATAGACATATCATTAATAGCAAATCCATAAAGAAATTTTGGCAAGTATGACTTTCTAAAGCTTTTAAAACTTTTTGTATCAAGAAACATAATTTAAAGAGTTAAAAGCTGAACAAAGTAATAAAATATATTCACCACATATGAGAGATTAATGCCTTTGCTATGTAAAAATTTCTTCAAAGCAGCAAAGAGATATCCTAATTGAGAAATGGGCAAGGAACGTAAATAGACAAGACAAAATAGTATGTATAAATGCCTAATAAATATATGAAAAATGTGTTCCAACCCGATAATAATCTAAGAAATGCTAATTAAAATAACAGCAAAACATGGCAAAGATGGAGGTAGTTGATAATGCCCGGTGTTGGCAAGGATGAGAGTCGATGGCTTCCCCCTACAGGCTGGTAGAAAGCACTGTGTTATTTCAGTCGGAATCAGAATCAGAATGGCAGCTAGCATTTATCGAGCCCTTTTTATGTGGCCAACACCCTTCCAAGTGCTTTCCATGTGTTAAATTCCCACAACAACCCCAGAAGGTAAGAATTTTTATGATCCACATTTTTCAAATGAAAAAGTTTTGAAATGTTTATCAAAAGTCATTAAAATGTGCTTATTATACTGCATTAGCTATCTTCTATGCCTCAATCGCTCAAGAGGAATACAGAGGGGACCAGCATCATTTAAAATTTTTCTTTTGGTAAACATCTTAAATGCTTACATAACTTCCATGCCTCTAAATATTGAATCTTTCTATATTT
Organism: Cnephaeus nilssonii; assembly: GCF_951640355.1. Taxonomy (NCBI): domain Eukaryota; kingdom Metazoa; phylum Chordata; class Mammalia; order Chiroptera; family Vespertilionidae; genus Cnephaeus; species Cnephaeus nilssonii. Next base: position 83,181,550 of record NC_137081.1, on the reverse strand, counting down.
TGGATGCAAAGGGGCCATAAAAGTGTAAGGAAAATGCATACATAGTAGCCTTTGAACAGTAATCCCATTTCTAGGGATATAGTGTAAGAATATGTGCCAAATTTTAGCTACAAAGGCATTCATACCAGTGCTTTCTGAAATAAGAAGATTATTATAACCTAAACATAAGACAGTAAAAATTGACTGAATAAATTGTAGTATATTCACAGTATGCAATAGTCGGCAGTCCTTTTTAACTTATCAAATTGTATTCTTAATTAGACTTTTTGTTTTGAGATTATTATAGATTCACAAGCAGTTGTAAGAAATAACACAGAGAGAGCCCATAAATCCTCTACCAAGTTTTCCTCAGTGGTGACATCGTGCAAAACTACAGAACAGGAATCCCAGCTCCACAAGGATGTTTCATGTTGCCCTTTCAGGCCACACCTACTACACTCCCACTTCCTTCCCCTTAACCTTTGGCAATCATTAATCTCTTTCTACATGTCTAGAATTTTGTCATTTCAAGAATGTTTTATAAATAAAACAGTATACAACCTCTTGGGGTTGTTTTTGCACTTAGCTTAATCTCTGGAGATTCACCCAGGCTGTGGCATAGATGCATAGTCTGCTCCTTTTTACCACTGAATAGTATTTCACAGCACAGATGTACCACATGTTTAATCATCACCCGCTGAAGAATAGCTGGTTACATCCACTTTGGGGCTACTACAAGTAAAACTGCTGTCACTGTTTCTCTACAGGTTTTTGTGTGGACATATAGGTCTTCATTTCTCTGGGATGGATGCCCAGGGTTGTCTGGTAGCTTTAGGATTAGTTTATTAAGAACTGCCAAAATGTTTTCCATTTTACATTCCCACCAGCAATGTATGAAAGTTCCATTTTCTCCACATCATTGCCAGAATTGGATGTTGTCATTCATCGTATTTTAGCCATTCTGAGAGGAATGTAGTGATACGTCATTGTAGTTTTAACTTACATTCTCTAATGGCTAATTTAGATGTTGAATATATATATATCTTTTAATAGACTTTACATTTAGAACATTTTTAAGTTCACAGGAAAGTTGAAAAGAAAGTACATAGTTCCAATACACCTCCTGCCCCGCCTTCCCCCCCACACACACTCTGTACATGCACAGCCTCCCCCACTATCAAAATCCTATGCCAGAGTGGAACATTTGTTACAATCTATGAACATATAATGACACATCATCACCGCAAGCCTATAGTTAAATTACATAATTTACACCTAAATTCTATAGTCCATTCTAGGTATTTCACATTCTGTGGGTTTTTACAAATATCCACCGTTATAGTATTATACAGAATAGTCTCACTGCCCTAATAAGTCTTTGTACTCTTTGACTCTTCCTCTTCCTCTCCCTCTTCAACCCCGGAAACTACTGATCTTTTTTCCTGTCTCCAGAGTTTTGCCTTTTCCAGAAGGTCTAGAGTTGTAATCATACAGTATGCCACCTTTTCAGATCGCCTTCTTTCACTTAGCAACTTGCATTTAAGGTTCTTCCAAGTCTTTTCATGGCTTACGAGTCCTTTTGATTTAAGCATTGAATAATATTCTATTGTCTGGAAGTACTACAGATTTGGGCAATTATGAATAAAGCTGCTATAAACATATATGTGCACATTTCTTTGTGAAATAAAAATTTAACTCATTTGGGTAAATAGGAAGGAGCTTGATTGCTGGATCATATGTAAGACTATATTTAGTTTTATAAGAAACTCCCAAACTGTCTTTCAAAGTGGCAGTGCCATTTTAAATTCCCACCAGCAATGACTGAGAGTTCCTGTTGCTTCACATCTTCCCCAGCATTTGGTGTTGTCAGTGTTTTAGATGTTGGCCATTCTAATGGGTGTGAAGGAGTATCTCATTGTTTTAATTTGCATTTCCCTAATGACTTGGCTATTGAGCATTTTTTCATTATTTGTTATCTGTATATATGTCATCTGTGAGATGTCTTTTCAGGTCTTTTAGTATGTCTTCCCATTTATTTGGCATTTCTTTAATTTTTTTTATTACTGTTGTGTAACTTTCAGCATACAAATCATGTACAAATTTTGTTAAATTTACACCTAAGCATTTTTTAAATTTATCTTTATTGTTGAAAGAGCATTTTGTTTTTTAGAGTGATTGTAAATGGTATTGTATTTTTAATTTCAGTGTTAACATATTTATTATTAACCCTTTGCACTCGCTTGCTTTTTTCTCGATTCCTTTATTCTACTCGGGATTTAATTTTTTAAATACCCCAGATTTTACAAAGCGTGGCAGTAGAATAAAAAACTGGAGTTTTTTTTTTCATACAAACTTATTTATTTGGCTTTTTTTATATTTCAAATTATTGATACATTCAATACAATTCGACATACGAGCTGCTACCGATGCTAACCGTGTCGAGTCACACTCGACATCCTAGTGCAAAAGGTTAATATTTAGAAATACAATAGATTTTGTTTATTAATCTTGTGTCCTGTGGCCTTGATGAACTTTTTAGTTCTATAAGTTTTTTTGTTTTGTATTCCATGGGATTTTCTGTATAGACAATCGTGTCACCTGAAAATAAGGATGGTTTTATCTCTTTCTAATCTGTATGCTTTTATTTCCTCTTCTTGCCTCATTACCCTGACTAAAACTCCTAGCACTACCTTAAATAAGAGTGATGAGAGTTGACATCCTTACCTTATTCCCAATCTTAGGGGGCAAGTAGCAAGTCTTTCATGACTACGCAAAATATTAGCTATAGTCTTTTAAAAATATATGTTATTTATCAAGTTTAGAAAGTTTCCTTTATTTCTGCTTTTCTAAGAGTTTTGTCATGATTGGAGGTTGAATTTTGTCCAATGCTTTTCTGCATCAATTAATATGATGATGTGATTTCCTTCTTTGGCTTGTTAATATGGTGGATGACTTTGGCAATTTTTGAATATTGAACTAATCTGTACCCCTAGAACAAAGCCAACTTGACCATGGTGTATAATTTTTTAACATATTGCTGAATTCTATTTGCCAATATTTTGTTAAAGATTAGTAATCTCTAACAGAATATTGGCAACCAAATAAATTCAATTAATAAATAAAATAAAACAAAAGGTAGGTTAAAAAAAGATTATTGCACCTATATTTATGAGAGTTGTTGGACTGTAGTTTTCTTGTTTTATAATGTATTTTTCTGGTTTGGTAGCAAGAAAATACCAGATTCATAGGACTAGTTGGAAATGTTTCCTGCTCTTCTATTTTCTGGAAAAGATTATGTAAAGTTGGTACTAATTCTTCTTTAAACATTTTATAGAATTCTCTATTGAATCTATATGAGCCTGGAGATTTTTTTGGGAGTTTTAAAATTATGAATTCAATTTCCATAATAATTAAAGGGCTATTTAAATTATCTATTTCATATTGGATGGGTTGTGATATTTTTTTTATTTTTTGAGGAATTGATCCACTTGACCTAAGTTGTCACATTTGTGTGTGTAGAGTTGTTCACAGTATTCTCTTATTATCCCTTAGATGTCTGTAAGGTCTGTAGTGATATCTCCTGTTTCATTGTTGACATTAATAATTTGTGCACACTCTCACACTTGCTACAGGTTTGCAAATTTTATTGATCTTTTCAAGGAACCAATTTTTGTTTCAGTGATTTTTCTCTTTTTTTGTTTTCTATTTTATTGATTTCTGTTCTCAGCATTATTTCCTTCTTTCTGCTTTCATTTTGTTTAATTTTGCTCTTCTTTTTCTAGGTCCTTGGGGTAGAAACTTATATATTGATTTAAGACATTTCCTCTTCTCTGATGTATGCATTTATTGCTATAAATTTTCCTCTCAGCACTGATTTATCTGCATCCTTCAAATTTTTATATGTTCTATTTTTATTCAGTTCTAACTGTCAGTTTCCTGTGATCCTTATGTTCCTAATGTCTAGTTTAATTCCATTGTGATCAGAGAACACACTTTGTAAGATTTCAACTGTTTTATATTTGTTTTATGGTCCAGAGTATGATCTATATAGGCATATGCTCCATGGGCACTTGAAAAGAATGTGTATTCTGTTGTTGAGTGGAGAGCTTTATAAATGCTCTCTTGATCCTATTGGTTGATGGCATTGCTGAATCTTTTATATCCTGGCTAATTTTATGACTAGCTGTTCTATCAATTCTTGAGATAGGGATGTTGAGTCTCTACCTATTATTATAGACTAGTAGCCCATTTGCAGGAAAAATATTAATATAGCCACTTCTGTTTTGTTTATTAATGTTTGTATCATATATCATATTCCATCTTCTTACTCTCAATCTGCCTAAATAATTATATTTGAAGTGAGTTTATTTTATATAGCAGGTAGTTGGGCCATACTTTTTAATCTATTCTCAATATCTGCCTTTTAATTGATGTTTTTACACTGTTTACATTGGATTTATGTATTGATATGTTAGTGCTTAAGTCTACCAATTTAATTTTTGTTTTCCACTTGTTCTTTTTGTCCTTTATTTCTCAGTTTTATTTTTCTGTCCTTTTGTGTTTTATTTAGACATTTTTCTAGAACTACATTTTGACTTAACTATATGTTTTTAAATGTATCCCTTTGTATAGCTTTTGACTGGTTGCCCTAGATATTACATTTGTGCATACATAATATGTATATAATGCTTTAACTCATCTTTGGGTCCTGTGTAGAATCCATTATCCGCTTAGCAAGCAATATTTGTTAAATATTACCAACTTAGTTGCAAACTAATACAAGTTATTTCTAATTTTATTTCAATTTAGTCACCCAAATGATCATTTCACAAGAAAGAAAGTAATTTCAGAGCTAGTCATGAATGTAGCACAACAGAAGGAAATTATTTGACAACACTCCTGAAACAATATTAAATATTTTTGAGGGAGAGAAAGAAAGAGAGAGAGAGAGGGCAGTTAAACTGCCCATTGCACTGGATTATTCCACATACAGAATTGATTGGTTGGTTAGTCAGTCAGAGGGTGGCTTCAGACAGAAAATTTCTCTAGCTGGTGGCCTGTAGACCTAACCCAGCCAGACAGTTTTACATTAAAATTGGTATTTTACTGCTTCTTTTGAAAAACAGAATGATCTAGAAATACTAAGTCCTTATTCACAAATGTCCACATTGGCTGGAGCTGAGTAGTGCTGCTCATTAGCATCGATGAGCATGCTCTGTGCTCCAGAACCCAGCGCTCCCCTCTGTCTTTCACTACCCTCTTTACTGGGGTTCATTTGCCACCCTTACTGGCTGTTATGGATATTTAATTAGCATTTTCTGCTACAGAAAACCCTGATATTTGGCTACTATAAAAGGTAAAACATAAAAACCTCAGAACAGAGAAATTTCAAGCAAAGCATGCATTCAACAAGTATTTGTTGAGTGGTGGGTGCCAGGTTCTTAGACTGGAAAAACAGAGGTAAGTCCAGTGTGGAACTTCCAATTTAGTAGGAAAAAAAGGTAAGTGCATAACCAATTCCTGTAAATGTTCAAAGTGATCAGGACTGCATAAGATACACCCTCACAGAGATGATTGGTCCTGCTGTCCATGGGGATGTAGCCCAAACATTTTAAGTACTCCTCTGGTTCCCAGACACCTGCTTAAACCCGCTTGCTCTTGTCAGGGAGGTTCCCTTTCCCATGTAGACATTTGCCAGGAGGTACACTGAGCCTTCACCTGCCTTGTCAATTAATGGGCTTAAGAAGAATCACAAATGAAACAAGGGCGGTCCCCCACATCCAGAATGTTATGCGAGACTCTTCCCACTATCATTACTCTCTTTTGCTAATCACAGAGGTGATTAGTGTAAAGTTATAAAATGTATTGTTCTAAAGAGTCATACAGGAACACACAAGTACACACACCCATATGCATACTGACCCCAATGTGTGAAATGATCACTTGGGAGACTAAATTGAAATAAAATTAGAAATAATGTGTGTGTATTTAGATAGATGTACATATGTATGGATAAATAATTCTATGTAGGGGATTCAAGATGGCTGCTGATGGGACGGCAGGCTGAAAGATAGTGTGTGAGTGACAGAACGGAAGGAGAGTACGTGGACATGTGGGGATTGTCTGTATTTGTGAGTGAGGGACAGCTATATTCCAAGGGACTGTTGGAGACTGGCAGACCAGGCTGCCCTGGCTAGGCAGCCTCTACTGATGCTGATATCTCTCCCAGAGCAGCTGGCTCTGCTGCAGAGACTGCGCCATCTTGGAGGGAGACTGGCTGTGATCACAAGCCCAACCTTACCTTCAATTGGGGAGACCTCAGATACTTCCCAGGACCCTACAACCACAATGCCCAGGGACCAGCTGCCTCAGCTGCGAACCCACAAACACCAGGACTCCAGCCTCCCTGTCTGTCCAGGGGGAGACTTTGCAGACTAGCCCTGTGCCTTCTTACAGAGCAGATAGAAGAAATAGCTGAATCAAAAAACACCCACCCAGAATTGGCGAATTAAACATAGCTGATGAGGCAATTCATGGACGGAAAGGTCAGATATCACCTAGAGCAGTGGTTCTCAACCTTTCTAATGCCGTGACCCTTTAATACAGTTCCTCATGTTGTGGTGACCCCAAACCATAAAATTATTTTCGTTGCTACTTCATAACTGTAATTTTGTTACTGTTAATGAATCATAATGTAAATGTCTGTGTTTTCCGAGGGTCTTAGGTGACCCTGCTAGCGGTTCTCAACCTGTGGGTCACCTAAGACCATTGGAAAACACAGATATTTACATTACGATTCATAACAGTAGCAAAATTACAGTTATGAAGTAGCAACAAAAATAATTTTATGGTTGGGGTCACCACAACATGAGGAACTGTATTAAAGGGTCGCAGCATTAGAAAGGTTGAGAACCACTGACCTAGAGAAAGGTGAGAACTGGGATACAGGCTGGAGGGAGAAATGTGGCAGTGAAAACTAGAGTCTCAAAGGAAGACTGTGCCCCACAAAATCAATGGCGATTTGGGTCAGTGTAGCCCTTGAATGTGGAAGGGGGTCCACAGGGCTGCTGGCAGAAGGGGACTCTAGAAATTAATCCACAGCTGGGCTGGGCTGGGCCCAGAAGGGCAGCCTGAAGTTCTACCAGTATACCAGCTGCACAGTGCCAGGGGGAAAAGATGTGAGTCTGTGCGCTTCCCCTGGCTTTTTTTCTTTTTAAATCCTTGTTTTGATTGCTAAGTCCAGTACATAGGATCTTCCAATTAAAAACACTCACCAAGACTGCAGGGGTGAGTTGGTTTTGTGGAACCTGGGGAACAGAATGGGGAGAGACAAACAAAAAACCAGCTCTGGGGCAGTCCATCCCCCCAACCCAGTATTAAGTGCAGCAGGGAGAGCAATCTAAACACTGGGTAGAGGGTCCTTTTAGCCCCAGATATTAATACAGAAACACTGCCACCCAGGGCTTGTATCACAAATTGACTCTTGTGTAAATACAACTAAAGGCAGGCTGAGAAACAAAGAGATCCCACCTGCTTGAAAATAGGGTTGTGGCTTATGACACAGAGAATCGGTGGCTCGCAGGGAACTTCAATACTGTGCTGACTACCTGACAGGAAACAAATGTGCCAAGCAGAACAGTAGAGGAAGTGAACGACCTTCACTACTTCACATTTTTATTTTTTATCTTTTACTTAAGAAACTAAATTTTTTTCTCACCTGATTTTACTTTTTTATTATCATACTAGAGGCCTGGTGCACGAAATTCGTGCACGGGGGGGGGGGTGTCCCTCAGCCCAGCCTGCACCTTCTCCAATCTGAGACCCCTTGAGGGATGCCCGACTGCCCTCTCACAATCCAGAACTGCTGGCTGCCAACCACACGCCTGATTGCCCCTAATCGCTTCTGCCTGCCAGCCTGATCACCCCCTAACCACTCCCCTGCCAGCCTGATCGACACCTAACTGATCCCCTGCCGGCCCAATTGCCCCTAATTGCCCTCCTCTGCAGGCCTGCTCCCACCCAACTGCCCTCCCCTGCAGGCCTGGTCCCCCCCAACTGCCCTCCCCTGCTGGCCTGATTGCCCACAACTGCCTTCCCCTTCCAGCCATCTTGTGGTGGCCATTGTGTCTCCACATGGGGGCAGCCATCTTTAACCACAAGGGGGCGGCCATCTTGTGTGTTGGAGTGAAGGTCAATTTGCATATTACCTCTTTATTATATAAGATTTTTATTTTTAATTATTATTATTACTACTATTATTTTACCTTTCTTAAAGTTTTATTTTATTTTTTCTTTATTTCATTTTATTTTGGGATTAGTGTTCTACATTCTATTTTTATTTTTCCTTTAGCATTACTTTACTCTATCTCAATTTTTTCTTTATGCCAACACTCTCTTCCTTCCTTTTCCCCTTTTTTGTCCTGTTTCTCTTACCCTGTTCCTGCTTTAGTTTTTCTCTATCCTTTCTTTTTACTCTGTTAAAAATTGATCTTACTCATATATCTAATTTCTGCTCCCCTGCTCCAAGTCCATACATATTTCTCTCTTCTCATTATTTTTCCACTATCCAAATTTTTCTTCCTTTTTTTGCCTTTTTCTCTCTTTCTGTCTTGTTGTTGTTTGTTTGATTATTAATTAGTTTGGTTTGGTTTGTTTGTTTTTTTTTCTCTTTTTTCTTTTCTTTTTTTTTCTTCTGTTTTTCCTCTCCTAGTTTGTTCTCTTCTTCTACTAATAGCTTAACTAATTCCAATCACCAACTCAGGCCTATATACTCTCTATTCTCCTTTTCCAATAGTAAACAAATACATAGATAGATTAAAGAAGGGGAAAATTTATATAGTTTTTTCTTTTATATATATTTTAATTTTTTTTCTTTTTTTGTATTTTGTTTTTTACTTTTCTTCTTATACACTCATTCTCTTTCTACCTCCTCTATACTGAATTGTGGCTATTTCTCCATTCATTCAATTCCTTGACCTTACCTTCTAGAAATAAGCTCTGTCTCCTCAGATTCAGTTGGGTGTTTGTTGTTTGGGTGTTTGTTGTTTGCATTAGTTGTTGTTTTATTGGAGTTTTATCCCCATATACATATATTTTCCGCCATTTCTTCTTCTCTTTCTTTTCTCCCTTACATTTTTTCCTTTTCTCAATATCATTTTTTGCACTCTTTTCTATCCCCTAATTCCCTTTTTTCTGGTAGTCCACTTTATTTGGGGTTAATAGTATCATGAATATATTTGTGTTTGGTGCCCAGTGCGTTGTGTCTTGTTGTGTTGTATTTTGTGCCTTTAAGTCAATGCAGGAGAGAGAGAGCTATATAACCAGACATTCAGAGAGGAGCAATCATGGGGAGGAAAAGAAACAGCCTGCATACTAAAGAAAAGGAGGAATCACCAGAAAAGGAAGTAAACAAAATGGAGGCAAGCAACATGTCAGAGAAAGAATTCAGAGCAATGGTCACAAGGTCACTGAAAAGGATGGAAGACAAATTCAACAATATGTATAAGAACCAAGAGGAAATGAAGAATCAAGAAGAAATGAAAAATGACATTGCTGCAATAAAGAACTCAAGAGAAAGCATCAACAGTAGACTAGAAGAAGCAGAGGACCACATCAGTGAGCTAGAAGACAAGGTAGGAAAAAATATCCAAGCAGAGCAGCATCTAGAAAAAAAAAAACTTAAAAAACAGGAGGAGAGCCTAAGGGAACTTTGGGACAACACAAAACGAAACAACATCCGCATAATAGGGGTTCCAGAAGGAAAGGAAACTGAGCAAGGACTAGAAAATCTGTTTGAAGAAATAATGACACAAAACTTCCCTGATTTAGGGAAGAAAAAACTCACACAAGTGCAAGAAGCTCACAGACTCCCAAACAAGATGAACCCCAAAAGACTGACACCAAGACACATTATAATTAACCTAGAGGCCCAGCATGCGATATCCCACTAGACCCAGACCCGCTACGCCGGTGGGACCCAAACTGACTCCCACCACGATGGACAGGATGCAGAACTCAGATTGACTCCCACCGTGCCAGGTGGGACACGGGACCCAGAGTCAAGTCTCTGCCCACCCACATGTGCCTCAAGTCCCTGCCCACCCACGTGTGCCTCAAGTCCCTGCCTACTCACATGCACCTCACCCTTCACACAGTCTCCTGATGACCAGTCTTTGGTCGTTCCATTGTTATGGCATCACGACCACAGGCCTTTAATGATATAGATTGACAAACACCAACGACAATGTAAGAATCTTAAAGGCTGCCAGAGAGAGAAAGAAAGTTACCTAAAAATGATCTCCCATCAGACTATTGACTGATTTCTCAACAGAGACACATCAGGCCAAAAGGGAATGGAATGAAATATACAAAGTATGCAAAGTAAGAGCCTGAATCCAAGAATACTGTACCCAGCAAGGCTATCAATCAAAAGTGAAAGTGAAATCAGGAGCTTCACAGACAAAAAAGGACAAAGGAAGTTTTTTACCACCAAACCAGCAATGCAAGAAATGCTAAAGGGTCTGCTATAAAAAGAAGAAATAGGAAGGGAAGAAGGAACACAAGCATAAAGAATAAAAATGGCGACAAACCAGTACCTATCAATAATAACTTTAAATGTAAATGGATTAAATGCCCCAATCAAAAGACATAGGGTAGCTGAGTGGATAAGAAAGCATGACCCATATATCTGCTATCAACAGGAAACCCACCTCAGAAAAAAGGACTCACAGAGACTGATAGTGAAGGGATAGAAAAAGGTTTTTCAGGCGAATGGAAATGAAAAAAATCTGGGGTAGCAATACTTATATCTGACAAATTAGACCTCAAAGTGAAGGCCATAACAAGAGATAAGGAAGGCCACTTCATAATACTAAAGGGAACAATTTAACAAGAAGATATAACTCAGATAAACATATATGTACCCAATACAGGAGCACCCAAATACATTAAAAAAATTTCTGAAGGATATCAAGGGAGAGGTTGACAACAATACAGTCATAGTAGGAGACATTAATACCCTTCTACCACCACTGGACAAATGCTCTAAAAAAAAATCAGCAAAGAAACATCAATCCTAAATGACTACCTAGATCAGATGGAATTAATTGATATCTTCAGGACATTTCACCCCAAATCCACAGAATATACATTCTTCTCAAGTGCACATGGTCATTTTCAAAGATAGACCACATATTGGGACACAGGCAAAGTCTCTTCAAATTCAAGAAGATAGAAATCATATCAAGAATCTTCTCAGATCACAATGGCATAAAACTACAAATAAACTACAATAAAAACAATTTAAAAAAATCAAACACCTGGAGGCTAAATAGCATGCTATTAAACAACGATTGGGTGACCAAAGAAGAAATAAAAAGCATCATGGCAACAAATGACAATTAAAACACAACAATCCAAAATCTATGGGACACAGTGAAAGCAGTCTTGAGTGGGAAGTTCATACTTCTACAGGCCTATCTCAAAAAACAAGAAAAAATGGTAATAAATTATCTTATGCTACAACTCAAAGAGTTAGAAAGAGAGCAACAAGAAAAGCTCAGTGTAAGCAGAAGGAAGGAAATAATAAAGATCAGAGTGGAGATAAACGACATAGAGACAAAAAAAAATACAAAAGATCAACAGAACCAAGAGCTGGTTCTTTGAAAAGATAAACAAGATTGATGAACCTCTAGCCAGGCTCACCAAGAAGCAAAGAGAGAGGACCAAAATAAACAAAATCAGAAATGAAAGAGGTGAATTAACGACCCATCCCACAGAAATACAAACGATTATGAAAAAATACTGTGAACAACTCTATTCCAACAAAATGGACAACCTAGATGAAATGGACATATTCTTTGAAAAATATAAGCTCCCAAAAACTCAATCAATAAGAATCAAAAATCCTGAATAGGCTGATAACTACCAAAGAAATTGAAGCAGCGATAAAAATAAAAAAATTAAAATTAAAAAAAATCTTCCAGCAAACAAAAGCCCTCATCCAGACGGCTTTACAGGAGAGTTCTACCAAGCATTTAAAGAAGAACTAAAACCTATCCTCCTCAGACTATTCCAAAAAATTCAAGAGGAAGGCACACTTCAAAGCTCTTTCTATGAAGCCAGCATTACCCTAATCCCAAAACCAGATAAAGACACCACAAAAAAGAGAACTACGGGCCAATATCATTTATGAACATAGATGCTAAAATCCTCAACAAAATTCTAGCAAATCAGATTCAGTATTACATTAGAAAGATCATACATCATGACCAAGTGGCATTTATTCTGGGGATGCAAAGATGGTACAATATCCGCAAATCAATAAATGTGATACATCACATAAGCAAACTGAGAGACAAAAATCACATAATCATATCAATCAATGCAGAAAAGGCATTTGACAAAATCCAACACCCTTTCTTGATAAAAACTCTCAGCAAAGTGGGAATAGAGGAATCATACTCAACATAATAAAAGCCTTATATGACAAACCTACAGCCAACATCATACTCAATGGGCAAAAACTAAACTCATTTCCCCTAAGAACAGGAACAAAACAGGGATGCCCACTATCACCACTCCTGTTTGATATAGTACTGGAAGTGCTAGCCATAGCGATCGGACAAGAAGAAGAAATAAAAGGCATCCAACTTGGAAAAGAAGTAAAACTCTCCTTGTTCACAGATGACATGATACTATACATAGAAAACCCCAAAGACTCCATCAAAAACTTCTAGACCTAATAAAGGAATTTGGCAATGTAGCAGGATAAAAAATTAACACCCAGAAATCTATGGCCTTTTTATACACCAATAATGAACTCAAAGAAAGAGAAACAAAGAAAACTATCCCAGTTATCATTGCACCAAACAATTTAAGATACTTAGGAATAAACTTAACTAAGGACATAAAAGAACTGTACTCGGAAACTTCAGGACATTGAAAAAAGAGATAGAGGAAGACATAAACAAATGGAAGAACATACCATGTTCATAGATTGGTAGAATCAACATCATTAAAATGTCCATACTACCCAAAGCAATCTACAGATTCAATGCAATCCCCATTAAAATACCAATGGCATATTTCAAAGATCTAGAACAAACTCTCCAAAAATTCATCTGGAATAAAAAAATACCCTGACTAGCCACAGTTATCCTGAGAAAGAAGAACAAAGTTGGAGGGATCACAATACCAGATATCAAGTTATATTACCAAGCCACGGTTCTCAAAACTGCCTGGTACTGGCACAAGAACAGACATATAGACCAATGGAACAGAATAGAGAACCCAGAAATAGACCCAAGCCATTATGCTCAATTAATATTTGAGAAAGGAGGCAAGAGCATACAATGGAGTCAAAACAGTCTCTTTAATAAATGGTGCTGGGAAATTTGGACAGATACATGCAAAAAAATGAAACTAGATTACCAACTTACACCATACACAAAAACAAACTCAAAATGGCTAAAGGACTTGACTATAAGATGGGAAGCCATAAAAATCCTACAAGATTCCACAGGCAGCAAAATAGCAGACATATGTCGTACAGCAATATCTTTACAGACACAGCTCCTAGGGCAATGGAGACTAAGGAGAAAATAAATAAATGGGACTACATAAAAATAAAAAGCTTCTGCACAGCAAAAGAAACCATCAACAAAACAACAAGAAAGCCCACTGCATGGGAGAACATATTTGCCAATGTTATCACTGATAAGGGTTTAATCTCCAACATTTTCAGAGAACTCATACAAATTAACAAAAGGATGATAAATGATCCAATAAAAAAAAATGGTCAAAGGACTTAAAAAGACACTTTTCAAAAGAGGACATACAGAAGGCCCAGAGACATGAAAACATGCTCAAAGTCACTAATTATCTGAGAGATGCAAATCAAAACAACAATGAGATATCATCTCACACCTGTCAGAATGGCTATCATCAACAAATCAACAAATGACAAGTGCTGGCGAGGATGTGAAGAAAAAGGAACCCTCATGCACTGCTGGTGGAAATGCAGACTGGTGCAGCCTCTGTGGAAGACAGTATGGAGTTTCCTCAAAAAGTTAAAAATGGAAGTCCCATTTGACCCAGTAATCCCACTTCTAGGACTATATCCCAAGAAACCAGAAACACCAATCAGAAAGGATACATGCACCCCTATGTTCATAGCAGCACAATTTACCATAGCTAAGATTTGGAAACAGCCTAATTACCCATCAGCAGATGAGTGGATTAAAAAACTGTGGTACATCTACACAATGGAATATTATGCCGCTATAAAAAAGAAGGAACTTTTACCATTTGCAACAGCATGGATGGAACTGGAGAGCATTATACTAAGAGAAATAAGTCAGTCAGAGAAAGATAAATATCACATGATCTCACTCATCTGTGGGATATAATGTTCAACATAATTTGATGAACAAGAATAGATCCAGAGACAAATGGTGGTGGGGGGGAGGGCGGGTGTTAGAGAGCAACCAAAGGACTGGTATACATGCATATTAACATAACCAATGGACACAGACACTGGGGCGGTGGGTGCTTGCCTGGGGTGGGAATGGTTGGGGAGGGATCAATTGGGGAAAAAAGAGACATATGTAAAACTTTACACAATAAAAAAAATAATTTTTAAAAAAGAAAAGCTGCTCTAATACTTAAAAAATAATCCATTCACCTATCTATCAATAGAAACTGATTAAGTCATGTTGGTTTTTTTTTTGAAGTAGATTTGGATATTTGGGCACATTCAGAGACACCATTAGAGAGGACTTGCCCCTCACAAATATCCAGGGACACATTGGGCGAGGTGTCCTATGGGACTGACCAAAATCACATCTTCCCTAAGGCTTTTTCCTAAGCTCTTTCTTGTATTTCTTTTCTGACACTGGTTCAAGTGAGAAGGAAAATGTTAAACCTCCTAATCCCTTCCTATGCAGAACTGAAGGGATTTGGGCCCTCTGCACATGAGGACTGTAACCGTCTTTGGATTTATTGAACTGCATGATTACAACCAAGAAAAAACATGTGTGGAGTACCTGGGATATGAGTAGTTTGAATGGAAAGTAACACATGAATAATTAATAGGATTAGAAGGCAGGAGTACCTACATTTCTTTAAGGTGCCTCTGGCAGCTCACAGGGACTTGAAAAATCCTCCAGACTTGCAGAAGGCACCATCTCTGTGCAAAGTAATACCAGCTTTCCATGTATTAGTTCAACTTCAAAAGTCCTGAAATAACTGACAACATGTCTGGCTTTTAGGGTGGAAAATACAAGTGCTGAATCTTTGTCTGGCATTTTCGATACCACCGCAAGGATGCATGGCAAAGAAATACATCAGAGCCACAGGTTGCTGAAGAGCAACTGCTGTGGGAGTGGCAAAGGCTGAAATGCAATCCTGGCCTTGCTCCTCAGCAGCAAATGACCATGGCCAAGTCACTCCCTTGCCCTGGTCCTCACTTTCCTGAGACTGTAGTGAGAAGACTGGACCAGAAGGATGTCCACTTTCTCTTAGCTCCAACCCTGCCTCTGACTCTGTTCAGCCAGGTGTGGTACACTGAAGACTGGTCCCCTGAGAAGTTCTGGTCCTAATCCAAAACCGAGGGATGGCAAAAATGACTTTGAATTTATGATTAAGGCTATTGAGATGGGGAGATTATCCTGGCTATTTTGAGTGGGCCCTAATAGTAGTCACAAGGATCTTTACAGGAAGGATACAGAAAAAGAGACGTCCCTGTGACCACACAGCTAGCAATTAGAGTGATGTGGCCACAAGCTAAGGAACACCAGGAGCCCCCAGGATCTGGAGGAGGAAAGGAATAATTCTCAAGAGGAAACCAGGCCTGTGACCACCTTGATTTTAGCTCTGAAGACTCAGTCAGACATCTGGCCTCCAAAACTATAAGAGAATAAGTCTCCGTTGTGTTTAAGCCATTAGGCTTGCTGTTAGGTGATTTGTCAGAGCAGCAACAGGAAAGTAGTGCACAAAGAGACACTGCCTTCCAAGGGCTTTCATGGATGTGGTGCCTTCTGCCTCCCGCATGCCCTGCTTCATGCAGGAATATTACCTGCCTGACCACTGAGGGCACCGGAGTCAGCAGCCCTGGAACTCCTCACTCAGCAGGACTCTGATGCTACAGTCACGATTTATATATTCATCACCCAGTTATGCAGCCACGTTCACTGAGCCCCTGTGCACTGGCAC
This sequence comes from Cnephaeus nilssonii, assembly GCF_951640355.1. Lineage (NCBI taxonomy): Eukaryota > Metazoa > Chordata > Mammalia > Chiroptera > Vespertilionidae > Cnephaeus > Cnephaeus nilssonii. Next base: position 83,165,359 of record NC_137081.1, on the reverse strand, counting down.
TCTGCAAGTACTGTGGATGTAAGGATGGATAAAACATACCGCTCCCCACCTCACAGTCTTTGGTGTAGACAGGAGTGTTGGGGTAGCGGGAGGAGTAACAGATGTGGAGAGGTAGAGAGGAAGGACATTACCATTGTTGGTCTCAAAGGGGGCACCCAGGAGGCAGCAGGAGGGCCCTGGGTGACAGGGAACTGAATGGGAGGTGGAAATATGTCAGAGCATCCACCCTCATCACTGCTCATGGCCACACATCTGACTCCAGGGCAACACATCTGCCTCCAGGTCCAGACACCTCCTCACTGACCCAGCGTCTACCAATCCTCCCCATGCGTATCCAAGGACAGGACTCAGGTTCGCCCACTGGCCAATGCTTCCCCAGAATCCTGCTTCTTGGCTGTCTCAATTGGTGTTTTTCAAACTCAGGGCCATGACCCATTAGTGGGTTGGGAAATCAGGTCACAGCCGGTATTTTTAAAGCAGAATGTAATTTACTAGAAAATATTAGAGTGTGTTATACCTTGTCAGAGGAGACGCTGTTTTGGAAAAGTTTAGTTCCAGAGGGGAAAAAAAGTGTATATACAGGATCACGATGCAAAATGTATATGTTACTATGGGTCTTGGATGAAATAGTTTGAGAGGCACCCATTTAACTACTTCAAAATGAGATATGCTGCTTTAACCCGTTCTGGAAAAAAGTGGGCACGATGCAGTAAATAAATACTTAAGTGAAGTAGCAAGCGAGTGCACTGAGCCTGCATGAGCAACCTCCAGCCCAGTGAGCACGTGCTGTGCGTCTCACTGTGCAGATGGCACCACCCTCGGCAGTCCAAACCGCACAATGACAAACAAGGACCCATCATTTCCAGCTCTCAGGCAGGGTGAGCTCTGAGCACATTTACTACTGATTCTGGGGAAAATGCAGTTCAAGTACTGAACAAGCACTTCGAAGACTTCCGGGCCCAGAAATTATAGATATCCTCGTACAGAAGATGGCACTTGAGCTGGCCCTTAAACTTGGATTAGTTCTTAGCTAAGATGTGAGAAATGCATTCAGGAAAAGGGTATAGTATGGCTACAGGCATAGGGGCAGGGCAGCACAGAGCCTGTCCAAGAAGCAGGAGGAATCCTACTTGATTATGTATGAGTTAGGGGATGTAGGGTTCCTGCAGGAGATGACACTAGAAAGGTAGACTGGGGCTTCCAGCAGGCTATGGACTCTTTGACCATAAGTTTCTTTTCTACCCAATGAAGTTAATGGTATTTACCTTACTCACCTCTCTGGTGGCAGAGAATATAAAAAGAGAAGGCACAGGATGGTGCCTAGAAGAATGGTGCCTAGAAGAATGTTGCCCAGTTCACCCATCCCCTCCTGCAGGGTGGCCAGGACTGGCCTGGAATATGTTGGAGATGAGTAGTGCCCAGGCCTGTGGTGCATGAAGGAACTCAAAGAACATATCACTCCTTCTGCCTCAGAAAGTCAGAAAGTGTCACCAAGGGTAGGACACAGGATGAGTGTGAAGGGATGAGTTGAAATTTGCAAAGAGGGAGACAGGAACTCCAGAAGGAAAGAATAGCGCGTGTCAAGACTGTGAAAGGGGGTGATGTGTCCAGAGGGTCCATAGGCTGGGGTTCAGGGGGTGTGTACAATACTGTCTTGCTCTGAGATGCTCTGCTGAAGGCACCAAGGGATACGAAAATTTAGTCATTTGCCATGTTTTTTTTTTCAATTCAAAGAGACGCCATCTGCTGGCCACACTTTGTTCCTGCAGGGGCGGGTCAGCCGAGATGAACCATTTCACTCTAACTTGCACCAAGGTTCTACAGGGGCTTGCAAAAGGGAGGACTTGTGAGAAATGCAGATGAGATCCAGGGGCAAAGGGCACTTGGGCACCAAAGTGAACATAAGCAGGTTCATCACCAGTTCTCCTCGATGTGGACTTCAGAACTCTTCTCATCCCCACACTTGGCTCCCTACTGAGACTCTTAGCTCCAGCTCCTATACTTAACGGACCACTCTTGACCTTTCTCTTCTTCCAACTATTGTCTGCCCCTCCGGAACCTCCTCCAGACAGGTTTCCCATATTCCCCCACCAGACCCAATTGCTGCCTTCCATTCAGTCCTTCTCCTGCTCCCTACAGGTCTGCACTTATGCATGTCTTCTGCATTTGTGTTTCCGTATGTGCTCAGCCCATCCATCTCATGGACACACCTTCAGGTCACAGGCCCCGTCTCACAGACCCCACCTCAGAAACTTCCACAGGGAAAGAGCCTTCCAGGCCCTAATCAGAGAGAAGACTGAGAAAGCAGAATCCTGTGGCTTGTCGTGGCATTGACGGTAAAGAACTGACCAAGTCTTCTTTCTCAGGAGAGGTTTTGATACAGGCCCAGGAGCATGAAGGCATGGGGCCCCTGAGAGGAAGAAGGGGCATCACCAACAAGGAAAAGGATTTTAAAAACAAGAACATAGAGTCAGAGTCTACACATAGCACACAGGAGGTGGAACTGGAATGGCACCACTGTCCCTCCAGCATGGAACCCCATGATCCTCTTCTCCCAGACACCAGCTACTCCTGCCACTTACTGTCCCCACTGTGCACTGGCAACTTCAGATGTTGGCTGGGGTAGAAGGAGATTCTGGGAGAAGACTGAATGGGAACCAGCTGGTCCAGGGTTGAGAAAGGAGATCAGGAGTGAAGGCCCGTGTGACAAAGGTCGACATGCAGGATAAGGAGAAGAAGCAGGGCAGAATGGAAGAGCAAAGCCTTACAGAGCAGATGCTCCAACAATTTACGGGTTGAAGCTCTCCTCCCCAGTGTGATGGTATTTGGAGATGGGGGCTTTGCAGTCATTATGTCATGAGAATGGAGCCCTCTCGAGCAGGATTAATGCCCTTATGAGAACGGACACACCAGGGATAATCTCTTCACCATGTAAGGACACAGCAAGAAGGCAGCATCTACAAGAGAGGTCTCACCAGGAACCCAATTGGCTGGCACCTTGATCTTGGACTTTCAGCCTCCAGAACTGTGAGAAATAAATGTTTGTTGTTTAAGACCCCCCAGACTATGATAATTCGTTATGAGCCGACTAAGACCTCAGACAGAGCTTGATATTCTCTACACAAGCTGCTGTCCCTCCCAGGAGAACATCTGCCCAGAAAGACATGTGCGCGCGCACGCACGCGTGCGCACATACACACACACACACACACACACACACACACACACACACACACCAACACAGAGCACTGGTCAGCACCACACAAAATCTGGGGAAGCCTGGCACTGTCGTGGACACAGGAGCCTCAAAAGTGAATGCAAATAGACCTATAATTGAGAATAAATTAAATAATCTTGCCCTAAATATCTCACCTGGGAGGTTGCTAGCATTCACAATTATTCACCTGGTCTAAGTACTTATGTATGTAACACGTTTGAATCTACAGTGGTGTATAGCCAGTATCATGGGTTGAATTGTGTCCCTCAAAAAGTCATATTTTGAAGTTCTAACTCCCAGAACCTCAAACATGACCTTTCTTGGAAATAGGTCTTTGCAGATGTAATTGCTCACGTTAAGATTAAGTTATACTGGAGTAAACAGGACCCTTCATCCAATGTGACTGGCATCTTTATGAAAAGGGGAAATTTGGGCACATACACGCATACAGGGAGAAACCATGTGAAGATGAAGGCAGAGGTAGAAGTCATGTATCTGCAAGCAAGGAACACCAAAGATCACCAGCAAACCACCAGAAGCTAGAGGAGGAAAGACATAGAGGGAGGGAGGGAAGAAGCAGGAGGAAAACCAGGTTAGAGGGGACTCAGCTGATTGTGACAGAGGTTGAATTTCATCCCTAACCAGACTCAAAACCCAAGGCTCCTTTCTTCCCACCTTGCTCATTTGGCTCACAATCTAGCCATGCCAGGCGCTAGTGAACTCCTCCAGGGCTGTGCTGTGTTATGCAGAAGCACTGCTGCGGGATGGGAAAGAGCACTAGCTCAGAGCTGAGGACTGGGCTCTTGCCCCAGCACAACTCACCTGCTGAGTGACCCTGAGCAAAAACTAGATGCCCCCCCCCCGCCGGCCTGCTTCCTGGGGGCACAATGAGGGCCTTGGAGCCAAAGGCTGCTGTCACCCTTCTCTCCTCAAATCTGTAGGATTCCACTGCTATTGCCCTCCTCCTGGTGTGACGGTAGGACATTCTGCACTCTCACTCGCCTTTCTGCCTCAACAGCATCTCTCCTGAGAAGCCTTTCCTGGGCATCCCAGCCCATGGAGAGCACCTTCCATCAGAGCTTAGAGCTCTGATGACTCATATTTAGCTTCTGTTGGTGGTGGTCCATCTCCCATGAGTGTGTCCTCTTTCTCTAGCTAGGAAATTTCCAGAGAGCTGAGAATGTGTTTTGTATCTTCTGTATCTCTCACAAGAATAAAACCAAAGTTAAAGATAACATAACAACAGTGATGATGGTGATGATGATCATCATCATATTACCTTTTATGGACCATTTCACACACTTAGGCTCTTCTCTTCCTGATAAGCACCCTAAGAAGTGTTACTTTTTTATTTTGCAATATGGACACTGAGGCACAAAGAAGTTATAGGACTTGCCCAAGGTCCCCCAGGAGGATGACTTTGGAGTCTGGGTTGTTCTGGTGCAGAACCCAGTGTTTAAGAACTACCTGCTACTACCTACCAGAGCTTCGCCAGGTGCTGAGCACTCTGTCCTTGCTGCGCACGTCATGTCCAGGCACTTGGCTGTTCAAACACCCTCAGTTTGTGACATGTTTACACTTCTGTCTGCTTTATCTCTGAATACTCAGGGCCTGGGTTAATATTCAGTATATGAAAGTCTGAATGAATGGAGATGTTCTAAAAGGGAGAGGCTATCCCCCAAGGCTTTGCCAGCCATTCACTGGTCCTATATTTTTTATCCATCCTTGGCCCCCAATCCCTACCCCCCAAGACGATTACATATCCATAAGGCTATTAGAACAAGGTAAGAAAGACCCCACTCACATCAAATTATCTACTCAAATAGTATTTGCCTAGCCCTGCATAGGTAATTTATCTTTCTCGTTCTCTTTGAGTACATTTTAGGACTTCTTAATAAACTCTGGGCCGCAAACTAATTTACATATCTGATGGCACAAAATGTACATTTACACAACAGCTTCTAGAGAGAACTTGGCAAAAAATTCTTCAATTACTTCCTGCTATATTATTCCACTGTTCAGTGAACAAGATACTTAAACAGGATTCAAATTCTTTCCCTTCTATCCTCAATGCCACTGCCCCACATTGGCTCAGTCCCACACTTTATTTCTAGAGTCTTTCAATGCAGTGTGGATACAAATTACTGGGGCCTTAATAAAGTGCTGATTCAGATTCAGCTGCTCTAGAGTAGAGATGGAACCTAGCCAGTGTGGCTCAGTGGTTGACCATCAACCCAAGAGCCAAGTGGTTAGATTCCGAGTCAGAGCACATGTCCGTGTTGGGGGCTCAATTGCCAGGAGGGGGTGTGTAGGAGGCAGCCAATCTATGATGTTCTTCTCTCATCGATCTCTCTCTCTCTCTCTCTCTCTCCCTTCCTTGCTCTCTAAAAATCAATAAAACCATATTTAGAGTGGAGATGGAATCTGTATTTCCAGCAAGCTCTCAGGTGATGCAGATGTTGGACCACATTTTGAGAAGCAATTCTCTAGCTTTCTCCCTGCCTCAGCAGAACCCCTCTCCCCACCACTAAGCCCACCCCACATCCTCCCAGTGATCTAACATGAAAACTGGTCCCATCACTTCCCCACTATCAACTCTTGGGAGCCTAGTCATGCTCCCTGGCCTGACTCTGGTCATGGTGGTCATCACGGAGCTTAGCCTGACTCTACCTCCCCTCCCTTCGCTTGCCCCCTCATACTATATATTCTTTTCCAACGTGCCCAGTTGAGTCACAGAGGATATGAGCAAGACATAGTTGGTCCATGTGTACATGAGTGCATGTCTTGCTCATCTTCATATATCCTCTGGAACTCAAATATTTATGGAATGAACAAATGAGAACCTCTTTTTGAAGTATTCTTTAACAGTTAATAGAATTTCTAGAAGGAATAATAGCTACTTTATTTTTAATAATACAAATCATTGCTACATGCATAAACTAACTTTTGAAGGCTAATTAGATGTTTGCTTATATTAATATATCTGACTATGCCATTTGCTCTGTAATGTGCAGGTAAACATTCTAAATATTGACTGGCATTAAGCAGTTTCTTTTAAGGGTAAAGTGAGCAATTTACATGCATTTAGTTCATAATCTGCACAGGGGATAATGCTTCCTGAAGTGGCCACAGCATAATCTTCATCCCATGTTGGAGTCACTGTTTATAAGGAATGGTTTCTTTTTTAAATTGTATTAAATTTATTGGGTGACATCATTAATAAGATTATGTGAGTTTCAAGTACACAATCCTATGATGCATCGTCTGTAAATTTCATTGTGTGCTCACCACCACATGCCAAGTATCGTTCTGTCCCCATTTATGTGACCCCCTTTACCCTTTTCTACCTCACCCCTTCCCTCTTCCCCTCTAATATCCACCATACTGTTGTCTGCATAGAAATTGTTTCTTATGAGATTATAACAGAAAGCACTAGGAATATCTGACATAGATAAATGGGTAGCTTTTACACGTTAAAAATAAAAATAACCACCACAAATAATAACACCTATAGTTTACTACACACTTACTCTATACCAGGCATGTAATCCTCAGACTAGCCCTGGGAGATCCTCTCCATTATCCCTGTTGTACCGATGGGACTCCTGAGGCTCAGAAGTGGCCCACCATGGGTACCCACTTAGTGTCAGAGGCCTCCTTCACTCTGTCAGGTTTGGTTCAGAGACACATGTGCCAAGCCGCCACGTGCCAGGAGATACAAAGTAGAACAGAGCTTCTACCCTGTGAGCTGCCGGCTTAAAGGCCAGGGCAACACCCAAATGCCCACATTAGTGGGAAACATACAAAGCAAATTCATACTTGATGGAACCCTACTTGTGCTGGGGAGTATAAGATAAAGTAAGCTAATTGAAAATTTAATAACTAGGCAGAGAACCCACAACAGCTGCATGGAGCTAATCAAACAAGAGTCACATAGGAGTAGCCTATAGTGGGGACCAAGGTGGCCAACATGACTGGGAGAGCCCTGTGCGGGCCAGGTCCTACCTCAGCCTTCATACTTGTCATCTCATCCATTCCTCAAGGTGTCCCTGTGATGCTCTTAGAATTGCTGCCATTTTACAGTGCCCGGCTGAGGCTCGGAGAGGTCGAGGGATCGCTGTGCAAGGAGAGACTTCTGAACTCAGGTCTGCGGTGCTTCCTGTGTAGATTTGCGGAGTGCACGGACCTCCCCTACCCCCAGCCCCCACAATGTTGCCATTTCTAATGCATTTTTAAAGTTTTATAAAAAGTCTCTTGCCTGAGACTGTGGCAAACACCAGCCCTCAGCAAAGGAGAGAGACTTAAAATTTCAGGAAATCATAGAAAAATTGGTAAATTGAGAGCATTGAGACCTATGGAAAGGGCAGAAGATTAAGAAAAAAACATTTTATTACTGAAAACTTGGGAAGATGAAAATGTGACCTTTTTCTGCCTCTCCCGCTTCTAGAAAGTGACAAAAGTGTTTCGTGTCCGGCAGCTCTGTTAGCAGAAGTGTCTCCAAGTGCGTGCTGCCTCCTGGGAGCTCCAAGTTTCCTTCCCTCCCTTTTCTTTGTTCTGCAGGAAGAAACGGCAGGCGATAGCCCCTGTCAAAGGACAGCACGTCTGTGGGGGTGCAGGCAGCTGTGTCACACTGGGAAGGAGCTCGAGACCATGGAGCAGACCAATGGCGGGGACTTTAACGGGAGAAGCCTGAGCCACTTGGATGGCACCGTGAGTCAGACCAGTGCCCAGGCCGCCTCCCCTCATCCTCGGCTCCTCTCACGTGCAGTGTGTCCATGGCAGCCAAGGAGACAAATGAGGTCTGGAACCAGAGCCGTGGGCCCGCCCATCCCCTGGATGGGAAAGGAAGCACTTCTGGTGAGTTTGCATAAAGGTGTGCTGGTGGTGGCCATGTGGAGACCATACGACTGACCTTGGACCAGAAAAACAGACCCTCTTCCTCTTTCCTTCCTCCCACCAACCCTTTCACGTGTCCTCTTTGATGGCTCACTAAGCCACAGTCCCTGCCTCAAGGGCCGGGGCCTGGGGGGAGGCAGACCTGGAGGTGCATGGCTACAGAACAGGACAACATGGCTAGGGAAGGTGCTCGAAGAGAGAAGCAGCACCTGCCCAAAGGGAAGAAACTGGGCCCGGGAAGGAGAAAACTTCATGAAAAGAAAAGGGGACGATAGAAAGAGGGGGCAAAGGGAAGGAAATGAAAGGAACATTAGAAAAGGGTGCGGTGGGAGTGGAAGACTGAAGAGGAGCCGGCTGGGCTGAAGAAGCGTGTGACTGTGTGTGACTATGTGTGTGTGTGTGTGTGTGTGTGTACATGTGTCTGTGTTAGTGTGTGCTCACATCAGAGAGAGGCACACATTACTGGGTACACTCTGTGCAGGACATTGCTATCGTCACTTTACAGACATTGCCTCTGAATCCTACAGCAGTCCTGTAGGGTGGTCTCTATTATTCCCATTGGACAGATACGAACTTTGAACTCAGGGGATGAAACCTAAGAAGCTCAGCTGCTGTGTGAAGGAGCCCACGTGTCTGCAGTGCATGGTGCTTCCCTGCTGGGATCAGTCTGCCGGCCCCTCTTCTTCCCCCTCAGGCTATTGGTCCAAGGCAGCAGCCTGGGGGCGGGCGATGGCAGAAACACAGCAAGGGTCTCACGTGCTACAAGTGGGCGAGGCCAAAGTCACTGGCATGGGACCAAAGCTGCCATGAGCACGGTGTCCAGAAAGCATTCGGAGAGCTGTCTGCCCCTCAGCGCAGGTACTTGAGGCCTCCCGGTTAATTAGACAAATCTAATCATGGCAAAACTGACCCAGGTGATGGGCACAACACTCAGCCTCAAGTTCCCAGTGATTGTCAGAAAATCCAATTACCATAGAGCTGAGCCTACCACGCTGCAGAAGGATAATTGGGAGCAAGGGTAGGCGTTGAGGAGACTCGAAGGAGGAAAATCACATCCTACAATCTATTAGGTAAACCTCCCTCTAAGCAATGCCTCTTGCGCCGGGTGCAGGAGGAGTCTGGAAGGGCGGTATTGGAAACCGGGCATCAGCCTACTCCCCCTCGTCCCTGGTTGGGAAGCCTGTGTCAGGCACCGCAGAAGGGGACATGCAGGCCTATGTGTCATCCGGAGAGAGGGAGGTAAGGAGCACAGAGGTCCTGGGTAAAGTCTGGTCTGGACTCAGCTGACCACAGTGAGCCATCTGACCGTTGACATGTACTCACTAAGCCTTCCTAAGTGGAGTTCTAGAACTGGACCACGGCCACCTCAGAAGGCGGCTTCGAAGCCACAGGGACCTAATGGATATGCAGGAATTTGAGAAAGTAAAACCTATCAAGCTTGTCATAAAGAGCTTGTATTTTGAATAATAAAACAGCAAAGAAAATACCGGAGAGGCTGCTCAAAGGACAGGGAGATTCATTTTTTCTTTCATCCACCCATTCAAAATGCATTGAGTATCTGTGTGGTCCAGGCTGCGGAAACAAATATCACATGGTCCCTGACCACGTGTTTTTCTTCCCATCATGCCCCCAATACTTAACAGTAGGTTAATACTTAGAGTAGACACTCAGTAAGCATTTGTTGATTAAATGAATGAAGTAGCAATTGTGCAGGGTTCGAGACAAGTAAAGACATTGTTCATAAGCCATGGTGAAGCTGGGAGAGGAGGGGGCCTGGGAGTGAGGAGGGAGCAATGGAAGGTGTGCTGCGAGGGAGAAGCTGTCTCTGGATAAAAGATGGGGAAACAGCCACGCGGGTCTGGCGGCCAGAGACCTCCATCCTCCGGGGAAAGTGAGACGTAGCCTGGCCAAGGAACCCTGCATGTGGCCAGGCAGGTGAGGGGATGGAGGGAAGCGGGAAGCATGTGAGTGAGATTTAAGCCGAAAGAATGGGACCAGAAACTAAAGTGGGAGCAGGGAGCCGGGAAGGGCGAGGAACCTGAGAATGGTGGGTGGGTGTGACTTTCTGGGATGGAGGCAGGGAAACTGGCAGAGGAGTGGGGGAGCGCATGCGCGAGTGTGTGTGTGTGTGTGTGTGTGTGTGTGTGTGTGAGAGAGAGAGAGAGAGAGAGAGAGAGAGAGAGAGAGAGAGAGAGAGAGATGCAGCTGATGGAACTGACAAAGGCAAGGGCGCCGGAGCCCCCGCGGCCACGGTGCTGCCCGGCCAGTCCCTGGTGCCAGGGGGGTGGGGGAGGGACAACGGGGCGCTCGCAAAAACGAAGCCATCTCTTTAAACAAAAATGAAGCAGACGTGGCCGGCAAAGCCAAATATTTGTGAGATGATGTGAACAAAGGGGAAGCGTCAATCCGGGCCAGGCTGGGTGCGAGCGAGCTAGAGCCTGCGCGGCCCTGACCGCGGGGTGCTTCATGAGAACGTCCTCTGCCCCGGCTTTCCCTCTCTCCCCGGAGGAAAATAAATCCTTGAGCAAATGGGACTTGACGGCGAGGGAAAGAAGAACGTCCCAGGCGGTCCAGCTGGCTCAGGCGGGGCCTGGCCAGAGGCGCCGCGAGGGCAGCACTGCGGCGGGTGGCTTGGTCGCGTCACCCCGAAACGCCCACCAGCTCCCCAGGTGCAGAGGAACGTGGCACTCCACAGAGGCGGGCCGGCGCCGCGGAGGAAGCCTCTGTGCCCCTCTAGCCCTCGGCCAGTGCCGGGGTGTTTCTGCCGTGGAACAGCCTCTTCTTCCCCACCCCCGCCTCTCCTCCTGCAGCTCTCTGCCCCACCCCCACCGCCCGCTGCGATCACTCCCCCGCCCTTCTCTAAACCGGAGCATCACGCTTAAATGCGAGGAGCCACCAATACCTGTTTGCGGAGATGGCATTTAATTAGCACACTCCAGCTGCCATTAACCCCAGTCCTGTCCCCCCCTCCCCCTTCCCCTCCCTCCCAGCGCCCTCTCCCAGCGGCCCTGCTCACCCCATCTATGTAAAGAAGCCATAAAGCCTTTCTCCAATCGCCTTCTCCAGTTTATGCAACCCCCAGAACACGGGTTGATTGGATAGGTCTCTCTCCTGGATAACAACAATTCAATGTGCCCTGACATTTTAATAGCCTGCCATCCTGGTGAACACAATCGAGCAAGGCAGCGAAGCAAAAATCATTAGGTAAGCAAGATAATCTAAGCGGAATCTGCCGCCTGCACTCACATCTGGGGCAGGCTGCACAGCTGGGGCCGCCCAGAAGCCGGCCGGCCTGCCCACCCCTTTGTATGATTGCACCCACACGAGCACTTGTTCGGGGGGACACGCACCTCTGCAGACAGGGCTCGGGAGATAAACACACTCAGGCAAGTACAGTCTCACTGAAACACCAATATGAAGTAACAGCTTGAGAGCACGTGAATTTACAGTGAATCAAAACACCTGCCACGCACGAAGCCACCACAAATTAAACGCACTGCCCGGGGCTTGCTGCAGCGCTAAGCTCAAGGCCAATAGGTGTTCCCACGCACGTGTTCATCTATATAAAGGTTTTGAATATAATGCCACGCTTAAGCATATAATTTAAATATAAAGATATGATATAAAACATTTATGCCTAATGTATACAAGGCACTGTTATAAATGCTTAATCTATGAACTCATTTCATTCTTAGAACATCTGTAAAACCCATTTTACAGATGAGGTAACTGATGCACACAGAGTTGTAGCCACTTGTCCAAAGTCATCCTCCAGTAAGCGGTAGAGCCAGGATGTGGATCCAAGCAATGTGGCTCCAGGGTGATATGGTGTCTCGTAAATAATAAATCACACAAATAAGTACAACATACACTGCCTGTCTTTATGAGGTCTGCATTCCTTCGGGAATGTGTATATTTCACACACGTGACACATGTATTTATGTGGATGCTGAAAAGGTGCCAAGCAGTATAAACTGACTTCTTTTCTACACTAACACCTGCATCTAGGTATGCAGCCATATACCCATAGTGAGCAGCTTGTGAGTCCCAGGATCATGTGTTGGAACTGAGGATAGAACAATTAATTAGACACCACTGCCGCCCTCAAGTAGCTCATAGCCTCTGGGGAAGTCGAACCAGCAAACACATGCTTGACCTTGCGGGTGAGAGGTTAGAGAGTGACATGGAACTGCAGAGGCTGAGAGGACCCACCCCACCCATCACCTGCCTCACCTGTCCCCCCATCCCGGAGTCTTCTTGGGAAGCCGTACGCCTACTCCCATGAGGTTGCCATCACTCACAACACCTGGAGAGCTCATTTGGACATTGCCTTCAAGACCAGTTTACAAGCTGCCCAAGAAAATGAGCCTTGTTACTTAATAATGACAGAGCGCACAAACTCACACCCCTTTCTCAGGAAGGAGGCAGGAGTGACATCACAGAACCCGGGCCAACAGATGTCAGAAAATTCCCCTGGTGGATCCCAGCCCTCCCAGTCATCCACGCTCCTCCCTGCGGCGCGGAAGTCCCCACGTACATCGGTTTCCCCGGGCGCTGACTTGGCAAGCTATTCGCTTTATGAATATGACCCTCAGAGGGGAGAGCCCCTCTCAGCAGCCCCCGAACTATGTTATCACCGTTATTAAGGAGCTTAAAGAGGTGCTGGGAGGACGAGACACCACTGGAATTGCAGCGTGATTGTGATTGATGTGTTCCTATTAGCGCCTCAGTGTTATCTCTCTGGATGGCAAGAACAGCCAGTGGCTTGTAACACAACAGATTACCTGAGTTCTCAGCCTTAGAAGGATGTTTAAATAAAATATAGTCCCTCTTAGCAAGAGGCTCATTTTCTCCACGAGGCTCCAAGACTATTTCATGTCAGCTCTGATTCGCTGCGACTCTCCTCAGTAAACATGTCTTATCATTAATAATTCTTTACAAGCACAATCTCCAAGAGTCCTCTCTCTCTCTCTCTCTCTCTCTCTCTCTCTCTCTCTCTCTGTCTCTCTCTCTCTCTCCTTCTCTCTCTCTCTCTTTCTCTAGGTGGCTGGACTCAGACACATCACGCCCCAGTTTGGGTTCCAAGGTGCTTCTCTCCGGATTTTCACCTGCCTTGCCAAAAATGATTGATTACGCCGGGCCGACTGGGTGTCCGGCAATACCCAACAAATGACTTTGGCCCCTAACAGCAGGCCTTGGCCAGATAGAAATCAATATTTCACCATTAAAATCTATCAAAGAAGAGTTAAGGCACCATCTGTCCCTGCCGCCTCTCTATGGTGTGTGAACATTAAACCCGACACTTGTACTACACGGGTGATCAATATATAGTGGTTCACAGATCATTTGTGGTTCCCTTTTAGCAGTGATGGATGTCTGGAATCGTTGTGATTCATTTTGTCAGACCATTAAACAGGATTCTGTCCAGTTCCTTCCTGATTTCATTTAGAGGATCATTCTTCACAGTTCATAAGAGGGAAACGGTTTTACCAATCTGCTTCTATTTCAATAAGTCACTTTATAGAGATTTTGTGTCCTCCAGACTGTAAAAATTCCAGAGAGATAGTACAAACAGACCTCTAAAACTATTCACTGCATGACATATGCATAAAGTGTGAAGAGAGGAATGTAAATATGTTTACCTCTTTATCTGCAAATGTTGGTTTTAACCCCCTCCTGGCTGGCGTGCTGGCCCGAGGGCGCTCCGGGAAGAGTTTGCCTGCCGCAGAGGCAAGGCTGGTGGCCGGGGCTAATTTACGGAGGCAGGGGCATCCCCCACCCTCTGTGGCATGGCTAACAGCAGATGAGAGTGGCTGTTCCAGAGGTCACCTTTTGGAGACCTTGATTTCTATAGTCAAGATGAGTTGGCTCTTCCCTAAATGGTTGGCAATGCCTGTCTGTGCTCCCCTCCCGTGCAGCTTGCCCACCCAACAGAAGAAACACTGGTCATGCCCTTGAGGGCAACTGTGGATGAACATAAGCCCCTGCATGACCGTATTAGTTACCATTGGTGAACGCCCACCTCTGCCAAGTCTCATCCTAAATAATCTTACGAGGCAGGCACCATTCTCCCCACTTCCCAATGAGGAAACTGAGGCTCAGAGAAGTTAAATCAGCTGCCTGAGATTACTCTAGCCAGAGACCGTGACAGTCAGGGCCCAGGTTTGTCACCAGAGGACTGTGGTCAGCTCTTGGCTGGTGGTTATACTTTATGGATGATTTTGTTTTAAATCAAGTGAATTTCCTTCAGCCCTCCTGGGAGTGCCCCACCCATCAAGGCACTATTAGAAAATAAAAGTTTATTTTATTATTATTTTAAGTAAAACTATAGGAGTCACTAAATAATGCTCTCCAAAGGCAAACAATTGACATTAATCTATTTTTTGTTTTTGGCTTATTGAGCAACTAGAGGCCCAGTGCATGATTTAATCATGCACCTGGTGCACCAGCGGGCTGGCTGTCCGCGGGTGCCCCAGGCCTTCCGAAAGCCTCCGGCGCTGCGGAGGCTTTCGAAAGGCCTTGCGCCGGAGCAGACAGCCGGCCGGGTCCCCCGCTTTGGCCTTTGATCGCGGGGGACCCGGCCGGCTGTCCGCGGGTGCCCCAGGCCTTCCGAAAGCCTCCAGCAGCCATGGCACAGACGCTGAGCTCACGGCGCCAGTGGCGCCGCGAGCTCAGCGTCCTGCTGGCCCAATCAGCTACCCCGGCCACCCTGAGTCCCGCCCCCTGCGCCTCCTGCTGGCCCAATCGTGGGCGTAGCGGAGTGATGGTAATTTACACATTACCATTTTATTATGTAGGATATTACTGTAGCAGACATTAGTGTAGATAAGCAGATGTTGATTTAAATATTAATAGAAGCATATACTAGTATATGTATATATACAGATATACAGATATATGCACATATATACTTTATACCTAATTATTATGTTATACAATAATATATAATTTGAAAAACTTTAAGATATATATATATTTTTTTATTGATTTCAGAGAGGAAGGGAGAGTGAGAGGGAGAGAGATAGAAACATCAATGATGAGAGAGAATCTTTGATTGGCTGCCTCCTGCATGCCCCCTGCTGGGGATTGAGCCTGCAACCCAGGCATGTAGCCTTGACTAGAATTGAACCTGGGGCCCTTCAGTCCGCAGGCTGATACTCTATATAATGAAAGACTTCAGAGATAATTAGCTTTTTTATCTCTCACTTCCTTTTGAAATTAAGTAACTCACAAAACTGAGTTTCAGAAAGAAGAAAAGCTGGCCCTGGGGTAAGAATCTTGCTTCCTGACTTCCAAGTAAAAAAAACTGTAAGTAATAAAGTGTTACTCAATTATGTTTTTGGTTTGTTTGTTTTTTTGTTTGTTTGTTTGTTTTGGTGCTATATTTGTTAAGGACCAGATAAGAGTAGTACCAATTTTTCAATTGAGCAGTGCGGGAAACCTGCAACTGCTTAATTGCAGTGAAATTCCAATTCACTAACCACCATGACCCTGCCTGAGGTGAGCATTCCTTACAGTAACAGCAGAAGGTAAGACATGACACACCACTTCAGACCCAAGGCCACCTGGCCACGGCCCTGCTGGACAGCAGCACCCAGGGAATTTCCAGGCAAAGACACTATTCAGAGCGGTATGGCAGGGCAGAGAGAGCTTGGAGTTAGGCTCCAGAAAGACTAGGCAAAACCCCACCCATGCTGCTAATTAACTGTCACTTCAGATAAGTCACCTAACCTCTCTGAGCATCTGTCTCCTCATCTGTAAGAGTGATTCTAATCACACCTACCTCCCAGGGTAATTGTGAGGATTCAATGAGAAAAACTGGAAACTTCAGCACAGGCCCTTCCTAGCACAATGCATGTTAGTTAGCATCCTTTCATCCCTTTCTTCTTCCCTTGTGTTCTCCTTGACATTGCTCCATAAATTTGTATTATACTATATTTCAACCTCCAATAAGAACTTGTAATGGGATCTGCCACATAAGAATTTATCTAAGTCCTTCTTGATTCTAGAAACATAAAACTTAGGGATTAAATAGAGAATTGAGAGGTCTTTGGTCCAACCATTGACCCAGTGAATCACATTCACTACCTGCCTGGCAATTCATTTTCAATGACCAAGAACTCGCGATGTCACAGGAGGTCCGCCTCAATGCTGGACAGTCTTTTACTGATAAATTTCCTGCTAAACCTGCCTCTGTGTAAATCCCACCCATTAGTCCCGGTAATAATTCCAATCCATAATCACCTCATGTTCCATATAGTAATTTAATAGAATGAAAAGAAATGTTCCTTTTAATTTGTGATAGAACTACCTCTTGAAGCATTTTGATTATTGGACTAAAATCCAAGAGGCTTGTGATTGTGCCCAAGTTGGCTTAATGCATGTCTTTCAATTTTAGCTCTGAGCACATCCCAGCTCATCTTGAATGTAGTGAAGAGTTGTGGAGTTTTGTTTTCTTTTATGAATTCTCCATAGGCCTTGTAACTGGGTTTTCTGTGTCTCTGCATTTCCATTTTTTAAAAAATATATCTTTATTGATTTCAGAGAGGAAGGGAGAAGGGAGAGAGAGATAGAAACATCAATGATGAGAGAGAATCATTGATTGGCTACCTCCTGCATGTCCCCTACTGGGGATCAAGTCCAAAACCTGGGCATGTGCCCTTGACTGGAATCGAACCTGGGACCCTTCAGTCTGCAGGTTGATGCTCTATCCACTGAGCCAAACCAGCTAGGGCTGCATTTCCATTTTTGAACATGAAACTCAGGACTGCACAGAGCACTCTGATTCAATTTATACTTCAGGTTTCATCTACTCATTTCTCCCTTCCTTCTTTGTTCCTCTTATCCACTTTTCTTCCATCTACCTGTCCTGGCATCCATCCATCCTTCCATCTCAAATATTTCAGTCACAACAGGAATGCCAGCATGTAACCCTTAATAATGGACTGTGGTAAACCCCAGAACTAATAGCAATGGTGGCCTCAGTAGCTGTCGAAGCATCTGCTGCCCACCTTCACTAATAATCCAGATATTAGCATAGGCCTGAAGGGGGGGGGGGCAGGCTCACATCCATGCCAGGGCCTCAGGTCACGTCATTATCTCTCAACTGTTCCCACCATTCACACACTCCAAAATCACAGAATCGAAGTCAATGATTCTATATCAAGCATTACTAAGACAGCCACACTTATCTCTCCTGGTCATTCAAGCCAGAGTGGCCATCGAGAAGGCCAACAGGCTCTCTCTGCCAGCTTGCCCAATTCTGTGAGCACTCCTGTCACAACAAGGTTAATCTGTGGGCCCCACTCAGGTCCCATCCCTCCAGGTAGGTCCTACTCCATGCTAATGTGTCTTGTCCCAAATGTTATTATCTTGAAATGCCCATTTTTTGCTGCCAGATTCTTTGCCTGTGTGCAGACCTCTGAGTCCAGCATCTCCTGCCAGCCTTGGGCAAATACAAACTCCTTCTTTTAAGTGTGACCTTATTAGGAAGATGGGCCTCAGCCCTGGTTCTCTTAACAAGGTCTGCGCATGTCAACTTGGGTCAAATTGCATGGTACTTCCTTGACCAGGGGGTTCTGGAGCCACAGGCAAATTGGAGGCCAGCCAAACCCACGCTCGCCTGCCTGGCTCATGCCTGTGCCTATCAGATGTGCAGTGGCAGGTGAGGAACAGCCGTCATGTAGTCATCTGAGGTAACCCGGCCTTACTCCCTCTGTTGGGGTAAGCCAGCGGTTTTCAACCTTTATCATCTCATGGCACACATAAACTAATTACTAAAATTCTGCAGCACACCAAAAAATAATTTTTTGCCATCTTACAAAAAAAAAGTTTAATTTTGATTCATTCACACAAGATGGCTATCTATGGTTGTGTTGGCTGTTGTCATTTTCATTTTAAATGTGATTTTATTGATTTTAGAGGGAGAGAGTGGAAGGGAGAGGGAGAGAGAAACATTGATGTGAGAAACATCGATCGGCTGTCTCCTGCACACACTCTACTGGGGATGGAGCCCTCAATGGGGCATGTGCCCTGACCAGGAATGGAACCAGCAACCTTTTGGTGCATGGGACAACGCTCAACCAATTGAGCAACACTGGCAAGGGCCTGATGTCACTTTTTATTTTACAATCTAAGGGGGAAAAAGTCTGTGTCCCTGACTAAAGAGTCAGGTATTGTATGTTTTAAAAATTCTTGCATCACACCAGTTGAAAATCCCTGGGTTAAGCCATAGATTTCCAGGAATTCCAGACATTCTCTTACTCTTTATTCTAAGGTAAAGCAATACATACATTCAAGATACTTTTTCAGAGCTAACTTTGCCTATCTTGCTCTAATTTAAGCCCATTCTATGGGCTTAAGATTTTCATAAGCTATTGTCCTTCCTAATAATAGCACCATCAATTGCAAATCTACCATCATTTGGCTGCTTTGTGATATATTTTTTTCTCACAATAGCACCCTGCAATATCAGTTTTATTTTCCCCATTTTCAGATGAGAAACTGAGGCTGCAAGAGGTTTAGTAATTAACATAATATCACGCTGCTGATAATGACAGAAATCGGATTCAAACCCAAGCCAGGAGAGGGAGAGAGATAGAAACAAAGCTACCAAATATGGGGCTACATATCTACCAAAAAATATATAGTTTAATATATTTACCTTATAATTATAGTGGGATTTAAAAAGAGTTCTGAAAGCAGAACCTAGGCCCAGTTATATACTCTTATAGCTACTAAACACATCTGCTTGACTTATCCCCCAAATCGTATCCTGCTGTGTAAACATCAATTCTTTTTCTTTCTTTTATAAATTTTATCTTTATTGTTGAAAGTATTACAGATGTCCATTTTTTTCTCCCACTGAACCCACCACCCAAATAATACTTGTTCTAATTCTACTTTTGACTTCTGAACAGAGTCAGACAGCCTATATGATCCCAACAGAAGGGACACAAGACTTAAATCATCCCTTTCAACTCAGAGCCACATGGGGACAGAGGATCAAGGAGAAGTCAAGGCATTTCACCGCTTCCCAATTGTAAGGTCCCTTGGCCAGCAGGTGATGGGCAAGGATTTGGGATCCAGGTAAGGGAGGAAGGTGGGTGAGTGGACCAGGCCTCTGTCACAGGTCATCTCAGACCATCAGAGGTTGTTTCCAAAAAGGCAGCCTGATTCTTGGACCCCCACACTCTGGAGAAGGGGCTGCAGGGAGCCACTGAGGGATGTTACAGCTGAGGAACTCAGCCAGGGGTCCTCAAGTGGAGTGGGAAGTGTAGTACCTCCTTGGGGCACTCAGAAATGTGACAATGCATTGTTGCAGTGACTGAGGTACTGTGGGTAATTAGTGAGCAAAGCAGGTTATGCTAAATGTGCTCTAATGTGTGAGACAGTCTCATGAATGACAAATTGCCCATTCAAAATGCCAGTGATACTCCACTGACTGAGTCTAACTTTCTCACTTTACAGATGAGGAAAGATTTGAATGACCTCCCCAAAAGAGACCGAGAGAGAACGTTTGCTCTTGCTGTCAGTGTCTATTCAGCTCTCCGAGGAAAGAATTTCATGAAGGTTGCTGCTTCTCCTTAAACTCATCAGTGGGGGCCACCATCCCTAGAAATGGCAAGGGAAGTGATATTCAGTGAATGCACCAAATCAGGAATTAAGTGCATTACTTAATCCAGATTATCTCATTTCTTCTCTGAAAAACAAACAAGAAAAAAACCAAACACCTAGGAATCAAGTGGTATTGGAGGAAAGATGACTGAGACACAGAGCCATTAAGTAACCTGACAAGGTCACAGAGCTCATTCCTGCCAGAGGCAAGATTCCAACTCAGTTCTCTCTGCCAGAGAAGTGCTTCCTCAGAACCACAAAAGCAGCATTACCCGCCCTCCCCGCCCACTACCACCAAACCATACCTCACTCTGGACACAGCAAAATGCACTGTAGGTCTTCTAGAGACTTCACCAACCTGGAGAGGCCAACTTCATTTATTTATGATTAATTGATTAATTTTAGAGAACAGAAGGGAGAGAGAGACATCCATTTGTTGTTCTACACCTTAATGCATTCATGGGTTGATTCTTGTATGTGCCCTGACCGGGGATTGAATTCACAACCTTGGCATATCTGGACAATGCTCTAACTGAGTTGTTGGGCCAGGGCTCCCTTCTCTCCTTCTCGTGTGTTTCCTTCAACCAAATCCCTTCACCACCAGAGTAAGCCAGGAGAAGCTAGTATTGGGTTACTGTTGCCAGGAATATTTGCTTTTTATAAGTAGAACATCTATACTAATAAAAGGGTAATATGCTAATTAGACCAGATAGACCAGATGTCCTTTCGGACAAAGCCACAGTGGCAGGACTGAGGCAGAGGCAGTTAGGGGTGATCAGGCAGGCAGGCAGAGGGGTTAGGGGTGATGAGGCAGGCAGGCAGGCTAGTGGTTAGGGGCAATCAGGCAGGCAGGCAGGCAAGCAGTTAGGAGCCAGCAGTCCCAGATTGCGAGAGGGATGTCCCCCAAGGGATCCCGGATTGGAGAGGGTGCAGGCCAGGCTGAGGGAACCTCCACCCCTGTGCATGAATTTCATGCACCGGGCCTCTAGTCCTATATAATAAAAGCCTAATATACAAATTGACCGAATGGCCAGCTGGCAGGGAGGCGGGTCCAGCGGGCAGGTAGCATCAGGCCAGCCAAGGCAGATGCCAGTGGGCAGAGGGAGGGGATGGCGATTGAGGGGCAGTGACTGGCAGTGGCGGGGTGATGGGGGCAGGGCCGGTCGCTTGATGGCAAGAGCCATCCCTGTCTCCTCCTGCAGAGGCAGGCCACCAGTGGCAGCGGTGGGGCAGCAATGGGGGGTGGGGCCAGCCCACTGGTCACCTCCTGTAGAGGGAGGCAACCTGTGGCGGTGGGGCAGCGATGGGGGTCAAAGTGGTGATGGGGGGCAGGGCCGGCCGCAGAGGGAGGCCAGACTGCAGCTTAGGCCTGCTCCCCGCGGTCAGTTCGAGATCCCCCGAGGGCTCCCAGACTGCGAGAGGGCACAGGCCGGGCTGAGGGACCCCCCGAATGCACAAATTTTCATGCACTGGGCCTCTAGTAATGATATAAGAAAGGAAGCTCTCGTGGTTGAATATGAATGGAGAGAGCAATTAATACTAAGAAGTAAACATCTTTCTAGAACTGCGGCTGCCACAACTTTGCCTTCAGTAAACCAGCCTTTGGGACCTGCTACAGAAATAAACAGGCTTTTGCCTGGTGCTTCTGACCAACTCGGAGGGATTCCCTTTCTTTCAAATTGACTTTGACCCATTCAGTACAGGGAGGAGGGGAATTAATAGTGAAAAGAGAAGCGGAGAAGGTAGGGGAGGTGGCACCTCAGGTCAGACTCTAAGACCTGCAAAAGGACCAGGCAAATGGGAAGGCACAGCAGTGCTAATAAGATAATGACCCATCTTGGCAAGTTTTGAAATCTTTATGTATTGACTCAGAAAGAGGCCAGACTGGGATCCCCATTCCATCACTTCTTAGCGTGTGAACTGGGCAAATGCCTTAACTTGGCTGAACTTCAAATTCCTCATTCATATAAACACTTCCACCTCACAGTAAGAGGGAACACACTAGGCCCTCAGTAAGTGGAAGCAGCTAGGGCTGATTCACTGGAAAATGGAAGGCATAGGATGGATTTGAATAGATGGGTGCAAAAGAGTTCATCACCTCCAAAGCTCTGACGCTGCTATTGTCAATCTCTTTTTTCTCCTAAAGAGTGGGCAGGGGGTGGGGGAGCAAGGAGGGGAGTTCAGGGTAACAAGACTAATCAGGATTTCACCATCAAAGCAAATACATCCAATTAACAGCTATTAGAGAAGCATTTTCTGGCACCGTGCACAATGAAGGCCATGCTACCTAGTGGAAATTAATCTTAATTATTGGTACCTGCATACATACGTGCAAAAGGAAGCAACTCACATTAATCTACATTAAACTTAATAGCAGTCCGTGTATTATCTATTCTGAGTCAAAATTGACTGCTGGCCCCTGCACAGATATCTGCAGTGCTAACTCAAGTAATTACAGCGCAGTGGGTCTCAAAGACACAATTTGTTCCCTATATAATAAATCAGCTGCTAGGGCTTTTATAATTAAAAACCAAAAGGAAAAAAAAATAGAACTGTACAGGCAAATGTCATTCTCTTCTGAGGGAAATTAGGAAAAAAGGAAATACGTCTTCCTGATGCTTAGTCTGAAAGGAGACGGAACACACACCCCTGATGGAATCCCAGACAGAGAGATAAATACAGTGGTAGGTTTTCAGAACTGTGAAAACAATGTTTTCAGAACCTCAAATGTAAGGTGTCTAAGAGGCCTTCACTTCCTTCCCAAGGAGACTGGTAAGGCTGTGTGAGAGAGATGCCTTATGTTAACTGGAATTTCCAATAGTCTGGGTCAGGATAGAAGGCCAAGTTGGTTTTATTTAATTCAACTTAAGAGGGACCCCCTTTCTCATTAACCACGAGGAAAAGGGAAATGATGACTATGTTCTCCCTTCATATCAGGGCATCAAGAATTTATTCAATAGATCAATTTTTAGAGGCTGCCGGCCCTTCTGTAGATCTCTTTCACTTTTGTCATTTCTGTCTCCAGAGACCATGGTCCTCCCTCTACCTAGACTACTCCAGTTAGTTAGGGCTTTTCTTAGTTGCCTAGAATCATACACCTACTGGTGTCCCGCGACCTCCGAGGCCAGCGTTTCCTAAAGTGGGGCCTGCACGCCACCACTGCAACGGGAAGATTACGTCATGCTCAGGTAACACAGTGACTTCGCTTGCCAGGTGCCGACCTCAAGCACACGGTCCACATCAGTAGGACGGCCCATACAACCTCTGCAGTTAGGAGATAAGCTCACCCAAGCCAGGTATTCCCAGACCTGCGCCCCCCATCATCTAGACCCCAGCTCACCCCAGTGCAGGACTCTTCCTAGTCCCTACCTCCTGCCCATTCTCAACTCTCACTTCTGGGTGCCCCTAAGCCTTTCCTCAGCCCACCTAGACCTCTCCTGAGATCCAGCCAGGGCTGCCACGTCCAGCTATTGAGGTTGTGCGTATTGAAAGGTGCCTTCTAGAGCCTTGTAATTACAGACGGAAAGGTGCCTTCTAGAACCATGTAATGCAGTAGGCCTGACAACCACTTGCCCCTGTCACCAGCATCTTGCTTCAGTCTCAGCTCTCTGCGCTGTATGCCTCCTCTGGCCTCCCCACTCCTTTGCCCACAGGTGCTGTCCTGCTCTCAGCACCCAGGACTCCTCCTCCAGCCAAAGCCGTTCCCTACCCTTCAACCCCTCATTGTAGGACATCAAAGTCCGTCTCTGACCCCACACTTGGATCCTTCCCCCCAATCCCTGGTCCAACCTTTCTCAGGCTGAACTCTCTCTTGGATCACTGATCTCTGCCATGGTTTTGCCATCTCTGCTCTTTAAATCTGAGTGTAGCTCTTGCTGCTCCCTCCTTCCTCTCCCACCTGTCCGCTTTATGCCCCATTATCAAAGAGTGTCATTTAACACAATTTTTAAATCAAAAACCACGTATATGACCCCAGAGAAATTTTAGAAAATAAAATAGAAAAATTTTTTAAAGTCAGCCTCTTGGTGTTTACTACTTATTTCTTTCTATAGATATATAGCATACATTCTAATATATAAAATGGGCACATCATTAATACTGATTTTTTAAATTATTGTTATTATTTTAATAGGCAATATATGCTCTGGCCTGTCAGCATTTCACTCCAGAAGCTATTGGTATTACTTGCTTATTTTATATTTTCTAGTAATAGTGTGTGTATATATATGTGTGTGTGTGTGTGTGTGTGTGTGTCTTCTCTAATAAAATGGTAATATGCAAATTAACCATCACTCCGCTACATAAGCCACGCCCATCAGCCAATCAGGGTGAGTATGCAAATTAACCCAAACCAAGATGGCTACAGCCACAGAGAGCAAGGTTTCCCAGGTAACAGAGCAAGCCAAGCTTTCCATAGCCGTTGCAGGCCTAAGCCTCCACTCAAGCTACAAAGTTTCAATTATAGAAGATAAACAAATTCAAACAAATGGCGGCAGAATGGAGCTTGAGAGAGCAGGCCAGGGTTGCCGGCGGCAACAGGGGAAGCAAAGCTTTCCACACACCCTGGCCGGGCCCACCCGCTTAAGGCTACAAAGTTTCAATTGTAGAAGGTGAATTAACTGCCACAGAAATGGCTGCCGCCCCGGAGGGAACAGCAGGCTTGGCTCTGCTCCAGGCTACAAAGTTTCAATTGTAGAAGGAAAATAAATCCCAGATACCAGGGCCTCTGCTTGGGTTGCCAGGGGGCGTGGCCGGCCTGCAAACCACCACAGGCCCCTCGCTCAGGCCGCCCCACACCCCAAGGGAACCCCACCCTGATCCAGGACACCCTTCAGGGCAAACCAGCTGGCCTCCACCCCTGCACCAGGCCTCTATCTTATCTAATAAAAGAGTAATATACAGATTGATCATCACTGCAACACACAATATAGCTGCCCCCATGTGGTCAAAGATCCTGCCCCCATGTGGACACAAGATGGCCACTACAAGATGGCCAGCAGGGGAGGGCAGTTGGGAGGCACCCGGCCTGCAAGGGAGGGCAGTTGAGAGGGACCAGGCTTGCAAGGGAGGGCAGTTGGAGGTGATCAACCCTGCAGGAGAGGGCAGTTAGGGGTGACCAGGCCGGCAGAGGAGGGCAGTTGGAGGTGATCAACCCTGCAGGAGAGGGCAGTTAGGGGTGACCAGGCTGGCAGAGGAGGGAAGTTGGGGGCAAACAGGCTGGCAAGGGAGCAGTTAAGCATCAACCAGGCTGGCAGCAGAGTGGTTAGGGGTGATCAGGCTGGCAGGCAGAAGCGGTTAGGGGCAATCAGGAAGGCAGGCAGGCAAGCAGTTGGGAGCCAGCAGTCCTGGATTGTGAGAGGGGTGTCTGACTGCCCTCCAGGAGTCCCAGATTGGAGAGGGTACAGGCTGGGTTGAGGGACAACCCCCCGCCGTGCACGAATTTCGTGCACCGGGCTTCTAGTATATATATATATATATATATATATATATATATATATATATATATATATATACACACACACACACACACACACACACACACACACACTGTATATCACAAGTGATGGAATATATCACATTCTGACATTCTGTTACAACTTGCTACTTTTGCTTAATGCATGTTAGAGATCTTTTATATTATAAGTGTGGATCTGCATTAGCTTTATTTTTAAATATATCTCTTTAATTAAAACAGTAACTAAATAATAACACATTAGAGTTAAGAAGTAAAAAAAATCATGAGAGAGGTATTTGAAAAATTGAAGTTTAGAACGTACTGTTCTGCTCTGTAAATGAATTCTGTCACTTCCCCTGAACACCCAACCTTACCCATAAGTGACCCTTGAACCTGCTTGAATACCTCCAATGATGGGGAACTCACTTCCTCAAGAGGTAGCCTTAGGTGGTGAGATTCTCATCCTGAGCCTTCTCCTCTTTTTATTGACTGAAATCTCTCCACCAGTTTCCCAGATCCCTTAAACCCAGTGATCTCACCTTATAGGAATTCCTTAGCATCTAAAGTCTATTTCATCCATTTGGACACCTAAAAGCTATTGTTTGGCAGTGTTTCTTAACCATATCACAGGAAGCCGTCTTGCCCTTCAGCCCAATTTTAAGCTTCCAAAAAGCAGAGAATGAGGCTTGTGTTTCTCTTGTGTCCCCATCCAGTGCCTCCCACAGTGCTGCCCACACTGCCCTTAGAAAACAGCTTCTCTTCCAGACCTCAGCGGGTCACCATTTCTCCAGAGAGCCTTTCTCGGCACTCCAGCCCCAAAACCTTTCCAGTCATGGTAACTGTTTGTGATCTGTATTCCCAGTGCATGGAGCAGAGCCTGTCACTGGTTTTAAAATATATATATTTGGCAAATAAATAAATGGACATATGAATACTAAGAGGGTAATCAACTATATCTTTTTCTTGAAAGACAGTGAACAGCATAGTGTTAAATTACTCAGGGTGATCTTGTAGAATTCAAGTGCTAGGGACAGTGTCCTGCAGGCCCCGGAACACTGATGGGGCTACCACTTGCCATGCTGAACAGTCCCACGGCTCTGTTTACGAAGCACCCAATCATAACAGAAGCTTCAGAAACACAAAGTGGGAAGCTACCTTTCCAGGCCATGCAAGCTTCGGGAAACCAGGTTCCTTGGAGGGTTCTTAGAGAAATTTCATAAAAGTTTTTGAGGGCCATAGAGAAGAGAACTAACATTTATTGTGCCCCTGTTTTGTGCCAGAAATGGAGTTTGTGGTTAGAGACAAAGTTTTTCTCTTGCAGGGATGAAGGGTGGAGTCCTGGAATGAGCCCTAAAGAATATCCTCTTTCCTACCCCGCCCCACAGAAACTGCACCCAGCTATAACTTAGAATTTTCAGTAAATCTACCAGCAAGCATTTCCTGAAACTCCCCCCCCCCCCCGACACACACACACACACAAAATGATCAGTTTCTCATCTCAACACTCTAGGTAGCAATATACAGAGAATTTGCATAAAGAGCTAAACAACCTTGTAAATAAAATGTGTCTATAAAACATTCATACAAGATTACTGTGGAGGCAGGAGCACAGGGCTTAAAGGACAAAACATCTGAATCCTAGCTTTGCCATTGTTCAGTGCAACTTGGGAAGTTCTTCAGCTTCCTGAACTTTACCTCTGAGATATATATATATAAAAGCGTAAGCAACCATTACAACCTGACGACCGAAATGACTGGAATGACTGGAACGACTGGTCGACCAGTCACTATGATGCACACTGACCACCAGGGGGCAGACGCTCAATTCAGGAGCTGCCCCCTGGTGATCAGTGCGCTCCCCTGCTCAGCTAGAAGCCGGGCTCATGGCTGGCAAGCGCAGCTGTGGTGGCGGGAGCCTCTTCTGACTCCCCGGCAGTGCTACTGAGCAGCAGGCAGGGATGAGCTTGAGTGGCACAGACCGGCTCAGGCTCCTCCCTGGCCTCCTGCAGCTTGGCGCACTGCTATATCCCTCAGGGGTCCTGGATTGTGAATCCATGCACTGGGCCTCTAGTGTAATAACGCCACCTCACAATTGATAAGATTGCATGCAGAAGGAAATGCAAGTGAACTCTACAGGGTGAGGGGTCGTAAGTGGGACACAGAAGGAGAGGTCACCTGTGTGGTGTGATGAAGGACCCTTGGCATCCTTTTGGTCCTGTCGCCCACAAGTGTTCAATGAGCATCTACAAATGGTGAACTAGTCAGACACGAGGGTTGCCCTCATGGAGCCTGCAATTGAACAAGGACACAGACACAAAGAAATGACTTGAATTCAGTGGGTTCAGTGCTCCCAGGTGGGAGACGGTGTGTGAAATGGGAGTGACTTCTAATCCAGGCAGGTGAGTGAGGAGAGACTCAGTAGAGGGAGGTGACATCTCAGCTTTCAGAGGCAAGTAGAGTCCAGGAGGGGTGGGATGAGGCAGAGGGGTGGGAGTGGAAGGTTCTATGGAGAATTGAGGCTGAGATCTGCACTCCCTCAGAGAGTGTAAGAGAAGTGACAGAAGACAGAGTCATAGTAATGAATTTGGACCATATCATAAGAGCCAATATAGAGTTTTAAGCAGGAGAGTGGCAATCGTGATCATTTCAGAAAGCAGAATGCGTTAGAGCAGAGCAGGATAGAGATGGGGAGACAAGTTAGGAGAGAGTTTCAGGAAATTAACTAAGGGAAAGATTATAGGGGACCAGGGAAAACAGAGAGATGTTTAGAGAATATGACTCACAGCATCCATGAAAAATTGGCATGTAGGTGAGGAAAGGGAAAAGTCAACAGTGATCAGTTTCCTTCCATAAAGGCCCAAACCAGGAATTGAACCCACAACCTTTTGGTGTATGGGCTGAGACTCCAACCAATTGAGCCACCCAGCCTTTTTTTCAAATCATCCACAGATACCAGATTGAGGCTCTTGGGAGATATCCAAGTGCGGTTGTGAAAGAACAGATGGCTATGCGGTCCCAAATCAGTAAGGTTCTGGGTCAGAGACAGAAATGTGGGAGTATATGGATGATAAATGGCTGTGCATGAGATTTCTCAGAGAGTAGGAGCAAAGAGGAAGAGAGGAGAGCTGGCAGAGAACCCTCTTCGAGAAAAGGAAGTCAATACAAGAGACAAAGTCAGCTGGAGTGGCGAGAGGAAGCCACAGAGAGTGCAGGGTTACAGAAAGCCAGGAAAGGAGAGGCGTCACCAAAGAGAGATAAGATTGGAGAAGGATTTACTGGGCAGGGCAAGGTGACCTGGGCAAGTTCCAGGGAATGCAGACTGCCAGTGGGGAGGTGGAGAGGAGACAACCAGTGCAGGCAAAACTCATCGGGAACTTCCTGACAGTAAAGATGACAGGCAGGGAAGTACTTGGAAAGTGGTGAGCATAGATAGGATTTTGGAATAATGTTGTTTTTAAAGGTGGGAGAGTCTTGAGCATATCTCAAGAGTCAAAAGAAAAAGCCAATAGGAAGGAAACGTTTAAAAAATATATAGAAGATAGGAAGGAAGCAATGATAGAGGAGACTCTGAGGGAAATGGATAGAGACAGGATCTAGAAGGTATTTCACTGGAACAGGATTGAAGAAGATGCTGTATCTGTTAGAAACTCTCTCAGGCTCAAGTAACAGTACATCTCTAGGATCACAGTCCTCTAGGATTGTGACTTGAATTTAAATTTTAGAAGTCAGGAGGCAGCTTTTTGTACTGTTAGAGGCAGAAAAATGACACCAAGTATTAAGCTCAGTTCCGCAGCCTCAGTCCTTGAGTTCTGGCTAGGAGAGAATTCAGAGTCAAGACTCAAAGTATAAGAGAAATTTTATTCAGAAAGTCACAGAGGTAGAAGAAGTGAGCCATAGAAGAAGTAGGCTCAGGAAACAAGTTAGAGAAAAAGAAGGGCCCTTGGAGCTAGGAGGGAGGGAGGGAGGGAGGGAGGGAGGGAGGGAGGGAGGGAGGGAGGGAGGGAGGGAGAGAGAGAGAGAGAGAGAGAGAGAGCCTTGAGAGACAAAAGAGGCAGGAGAGGTTCCATAGAGAAAGCTTTGCAGAGTCCTCCAACCTGAGGGCTTTTGTCTGGAGGTCTCAGGGGAGGATCTCAATAGAACATTCATCAACTTTCCAGGTGTGTCTCCTCAGGGTCATGGTCTCCACTGATTGCTCAGTACCAGGGCAGAGGGTCATTAGTCATTGCAGCTGGTCCTGATGTCAGCCATGGTGTCACTCAGCCTGGTTTTACTGCTTTCCTGGTCCTGGAGCTGAAACACAGCTGAGGCCTAGATGTCATCTTCAGGGGTTAATGCTTAAGGGAGTGGTCATACAAGAGCTTATAGCTTTGCCCATTGCCAGGCACCGGGTCTCCACTCTGGGACCCTCTGCATCTGGCCATTGTTCCTGCTCTGCTCATGCTAGCCAACTGCCTACTACCCTACCATTAGTTAAGCAGTACAAGGTTGGCAGAGCTCAGAACAACCTTTGTGATTTGTTTCACTTTTGCCTCATGCTTGCAAGATGGTTGCTGCAGTGAAGCCCTCTAGCAGACTTCTTGATACATCACATCACCTAAAATCGGCACTTAAGAGTCCATCCCTACACCAAAGCTAGGCCCACTTCTCTGAGATGAAGACATCTCCACTCAGCACCCAAGGAGAATCAGGACTCCACTGGCAAATAGCAGTGGCTTCGGTTAGAAAGAGCAGGGTCTGCCTCAGAGGTACAGATAAAGTAGGTTAGTGTGTTTCGGGGCAGAAAGCTGAATGAATTCTCATGAGGTGTATTGTGTGCCTTTCGTGTGCGCATTTTTGTTTTGTTGTTGTGTTGTGTGTGGTTTTTGGAAGTTTGTCATCTGCTAAGAGCAACAGGACAGAGCTATTGGGATGTGGGGTCTGACAGGATCTCTAAAATAACCACTGTGGAGAAGGGGAGAGGAAACTCACTGAGAAAACATCTACAATCCCAAGGAGGTCCTCAGCAGGGAGAAAGCTTGGGGAAGAAATCACAGACCAAGGAAAGAGGAGAGGCACAGAAGATTGGCTAAGTGGCAGCTCTGCCCCAAGTGCTCACCAGGGTTTCCCAAGCTCGGCACCATTGGCATTCTGGGCCTATTCATTCTTTGTTGTGAGAAGCTGTCCTGTGCATTATGTTTATCAGCACCCCTGGTCTCTACCCACTAGATGCCAGTCCCCCCACCTCAATGTCTGACAACCAAGAATGTCTCCAAACATTGCCCAATGTCCCCTAGGGGTAAGGGGGGATGGTCTTAATTGAGAACCACTATTTAATCCTATGGAGCCAGGATTGTGGTTCTGCTTTCAGGGATAAGATTAAATGCCAAAGGACACACAACTAAGAAGAGATGGAACCAGCATTCAAACAGACGCTAATTGGAGACACTCCTCCCTCAGGCCCTGAGCTTCCAGCCTGCAATGCACAGCTAGCAGCACCAGTAAATGTGAACTCCGTACCCTTGGTCCTGGCCTCAGCCTTCCCACTGGGCTCTTCACTCATAGAGTCACTTTGAGCAATGATCTGTTTTCCCGGAAAGAATTAGGAAACTCATAAAAATTAAATCTTTACAGGACCTCTGTATACTCTTCTCCAGGATGTCAATCATTAGGGTAAAAAAAAAAATGTGGCAACATTTTCCCAAGAATTGGAGGAGGAAACCACCATCTAGAAAGGAAAATCTTTCAAACTGGAATGTGCTCTAGGCTGCCTCTTTAACTGAAAAAAAAACAACACAACATTATATGCTTGGGAAACCTTATATCTGCCAAAGCAATATGAGGGTCTCGCTGTAATAATGATAGCGTCAACTCCATGCAGCCTTTCATCCTCTAGACTCCAAGAGGGCCTTAAAGATGAAATTTTATACAAGTGCACACAGACACACACACACTTGGAAAAATTCACACATATATCACTTTGTCTACCTCTCTAATGAAGGTGGAATGCAGTGGCAGATGTTTCACAGCTGCCAGACCCTCACCCTCCAGCAGTTTAGGACAGGAAGCCAAGGACACTCGATCCAAGAGGGATTGCAGGGAGAGTCCAGGGAGGTAAAATCCAATCCTGCAAACTGGGATTCAGTAAATACATGGAGTACCCTCCACATCATTGCCTCTTCCCTTTCTCCAAGAGACTGGATGGAGAAAAATGGCAGGCATCCATCTATAGCAGAAAGGCCACGCTTTCCTGGTGAAGAGATTGAAACTAGAAAAGATCCCTAACACTTGAGGCATACGTTCGGTACACACAGCCCGTAGCCAGCCCAATACAGACATGGTTGTAGGTTTGATCTCAGGTCAGTTAGATATCATTACTCTGTTGAGTTGCCATTGGCTGCATTTCTATTGCACAGGCAGCTGACAGTCCCATTGCAGGAGAAATCCTTTTGTAAAGAATGAGGTGCACTGGTAGGGTAGAAGAGGAGGTGGGGTAGTATCTTGTCTAGAAAGGCCAGGCAGTTCAATATGAGGTGAAAAGAACTAATATCTGTGAAGCATCTAGCTCACTTCAGCCCCTGAGCAAAGAGCTTTGCCTATGTCATCTCATTTATCCTTAGAAGGTCTTATTATCTGAACTTTACTAATGAAGAAACAGATTTTGAAAAGGTTAAGAAGTTTGAGGCTTATACCCCTAATAAGTCAGGATTCAAGCTCAGGTCTGCCAACCCCAAGTGAATACATCTGTATTACCACCACCAGGACTTAGAATATTGCTGGAACCCCAGAATTCACCTTTATGCCTTCTTCTCTGGGAAACTCCTCCTTCTATTACTAAAGATTAATTTTGCCTGTTTTTTGTTTTTTGTAATCCTCACCCAAGGACATGTTTTTATTGATTTTGAGAGAGAGAGAGAGGAAAGGTGACAGAGAGAGAAACATTGACTGGTTGCCTCCAGAGCATGCTCCAACCAGGGATGGAACCTGCAACCTTTTGGTGTATGGGACGATGCTCCACCCAACTGAACTACCCACCCAGGGCTAAGTTTTGCCTGTTTTTTGAACTATATGAGTGGAACCATGTAGTATGCATTCTTTGATTCTGACTTCCTCTACTCAGAGATTCATCCATGTTTTTGTGCATACAATAATTTATTACCATTGTTATATAGAATTCTACTGTGTGAATACATTATTATTATTTATTTATCCATTCTACTCTTCATTGGCATTTAGTTTGTTCCATTGAGGAATATTATATATGAACTAGGGGCCCAGTGCATGAATTCGTGCACCTTGAAAGGAACTGTGGGCCGTGAGGCTGCAGTAGGCATAGGGGTGGGTCCCATTCCCCTGTCTGCCGGCAGCCCCACTCCGTCTGCCGCTGCTCCCACACGCTGATGGCACTGGCCCCGCTCCCACTGCTGATGGCGCAGAGTGATTGAGGCCAGTGCCAGCAGTGGGTGCGAGCGGGGCTGGCGCTGTCAGCGGGTGCGAGTGGCAGCTGCTGCCCTGATCACCCTTGAAGAGCAGGGGGAGGTGGAGAAGCCCTCAGGGGCAATCAGGGATGGCAGCTGCCGCTCACACCCACTGATGGTGCCGAGTGATCGGAACCGGCACCAGGCACCGACAGCAGGAACGAGCAGCGGCTCTGGTGCTAGCTGCGGGTGTGAGTGGGGCCAGCACTGGCAGTGAGTGCAAGCAGTGGCTCTGGCACCAGCAGTGGGTGCAAGCGCTAGGCAGGACCACAGCGTGCAGGAGCAAAGAATTTTCAGTAACCACCAGAGGCTCAAAGAATTTTCAGTAACCTGAGGCTCACCCCAATGACAGTGACCGGCACCCTGCCTTGGTCTGGCACCCCTGCTCACTTGCTCCACTATCCCGCCATGATCAACACTCGCCATGTTCCACACACACCCCCTGGTGGTCAGCACACGTCATAGCGACTGGTTGTTCGGTTGTTCCAGTTGTTCCACTGTTCCATCTATTTGCATATTAGCCTTTTATTATATAGGATAATGTTGCTACAAATATTCTCTTGACATTTCTTTTGATGCCCACATGTTTGCATATGTACACCTAGGAATAAAATTGCTGAATCACAGAATATTTATTTATTCCCTTTTAGTAGATAATGTCAACTAGTTTTTCAAAGTGTTGTACAAATTAACATTCCCACCAACCGTATGAAAAAGTTCCATTTGTCCCACATTCTCCAAAATTGGTATTTTGAGTTAACCATGTTGATGACTGTGCAGTTTTATCATGTTGTGGTTATAATTTCCTTGAAAATATATTTATTGGCCATTTGGACCAGCCACTCATCTGTGAGGTAATTGTCTTTTTTTGTATATTAGTTTATAAGAGTTCTTTATATATCTGTACAAAAGTTCTTTGTTGGATGTATGTATTTCAAATATCTTTTCTCATGATGTGGCTCTTTGAAGTTTTTAGTTCTTAATTTTAATGATTTTAATAAAGTCCAATTTATCAACCTTTTTGTTATGATTTTTTATCTGGCTTAAAAATGTTGCCCAGCCAGCATGGCTCAGTGGTTGAGAATCGACCTATGAACCAGAAGGTTGAGGGTTTGATCCCCAGTCAGGGCATATGCCCAGGTTGCAGGCTCGATCCCCAGTGTGGGACTTGCAGGAGGTAACTGATCAATGATTCTCTCTCATCATTTATGTTTCTATCTCTTTCTTCCTCTCCCTTCCTCTCTGAAATCAATAAAAATATTAAAAAATATTTGCCACCCCAAGTGATGCAGATATTCTCCTATGGCTTCAGAAAACAAGTTCTGAATTGTTCTTTTTCTCTAATCTCTAGAGGAGTCTGTGACTGGTTGATCTTATCGTGTCTTTAAGTAGTTGAAAGAATTCACTGGTGACACTCTCTGGGCATGGTGTTTTCTTTGTGAAAAGGTTTTTATTTGCCTGGAGGAAAAACAAGAGAAAGAAATAGACAATAGAAGGAGACCCATAAGTAATCCAGATATTAAAGTTATTTGTTACATCCTGAACTGTGGTCAATCTGTATCCATTAGAACACATGGGAAATTCTCCACTTTATTATTTGTTTTCTAGTTGTCCCATTTCTTCACTCATTCTTTATTTTCCCTTTCTCACCTCCTTTTGGACGAATCAAATATTCTTATTATGCCATTCTCCCCCTATATTAGTATTAGGCTCTTAGTTATACTTTTTTTTATTCTTCTTTCAGTGGTTATTGTAAAGCAGTGGTTCTCAAACTTAACACACAACAGAAACATCTGAAAGTCTTTTGAAAATGCAGGATTCGGGGCTTCACCTCAGATTTTCTGCCTCAGCATGTCTAGGGGAAGACACAGGATATTATCCTATATAATAAAGAGCTAATATGCTAATTAGATCAAACAGCAGAATGACCATCTGGACAACATTCCAGAAGAATGTCCAGGCAACTTTCCAGATGGAGCCGGGGCTGTGAGGGCTGAACCCCTTGCACGAATTTCGTGCATTGGGCCTCTAGTACTTCTAATAAGTTTCCAGGTGATGCTGATGCTGCCTTAGAGATTGCATTGCATATCCTTGATTTACTAGAGCCTACTATAGATTGATGCTTTTACTCTTGCCCAGATAGTGCAACAACCTTAGATTTATTTAGCTCTCTACTCTTATTTCTATTTTTATGCTTTAATTTTCATGCATTGTAATTCTTTTTTTTTCTTTATTGATTAAGGTATTACATAGGTGTCCTTATCCACCCCCCATTGCCCCCCATCCCCCTACTCATGCCCTTACCCACCTGGGAAGAGATTAACCAAAGATCTTATATGCATACTAGAGGTCCAGTGCACGGATTCATGCACCGGTGGGGTCCCTCGGCCTGGCCTGTGGGGATCGGGCTGAAACCGCGTCTGAGATCCCCTGAGGGGTCCCGAATTGCGCGAGGGCACAGGCCAGTCTGAGAGACCCCGGATTCGTGCACCAGACCTCTAGTATTGTAATAACTATATATGATGCCTGGTGGGTACTGGACTTATTGGGGAGATCACTTCATAAATTAAATGCATGTCTAACTATTATACTATATACCTGAAACTAATATAATATTGAATGACAACTGTAATTTAAAAATACGTTTTAAAATTTTAAATATATATATATTTAAAAGAAATAAATGCATCAGAAAATATTGAGCTCAAATTTTCCCTAGAATCTTGGACCTATAAGGCCTGGCTGCTTGGCTTATTCTCCAATGCCTTCAGGATCTTTTTTGTCCTTTGATAGAGATTTCACAGTTATCTTCACTGATGAGTACATTGTCATGCAAGCTATTCAATTATAGCCAGAAGTGGAAGTTGGTTGGTTGTTTTAAAGTCTATCAATGACTCTAATCTGTGATCATAGTTAATACCCACTGACCTGACTTATCACACTTTCTCATGTGTGTACATATAATTTCCTCTGCCAGGAACATCATATCACATCCTCTACCTGGCTAACCTTTAGAGGTAGCCTTTTCTTACCAATGGACAGATGTGATTAGTGGCACTTCTACATAAGCCTACAAAACATCATGACCACTCTATTTTATCACTTATCCCACTTTGTTCTAATCTGTGTGATTTGCACTTATCTTCTCCAGCAGATTGTGAGTTCCTTGTGAGTAGGGGCCATCTCATTTTTTGTGGCATCTTGTAAATGTTTGAATAAATGATTCTGAATATATAGTGCTCTTCAATCCTCACCATTCTCAAACAACAGTCCTCTCTCACCCTCCTGATTCCATGGAACAGCTTTTGGATCCATCCCAACACATCTGGCCTTTTGATCCTCTGAGGCTAATTCAACTCCTCACCTTCATTGTCATATATGCATAGCATTATCTTTCTGCTAAGTATATATATGTATGCTTTTTTGGTGTGTATTAATTCAATTAATCAATAACTATGTATGAATTGAGGTACTAACATATGCACCAGCTGTGATAGAAGGTGTGATAGATTCCGTTATTCAAAGCTTAGCTCAAAAGTCTTTCGTTTTGGGAAATTTCTGTCTGGGTATGTTATTTTGGGGGATGACAATACTCCTCTATCCAGAGTTCATGGCCTGGTTGGAAAAGCAAAATGACCCCATCCTTTCCATTCAGAAAAGGATGGGAATGCTTCCTGCATTACCCTGAATATTTAGCTGACTGCTGAAATAGTGATACCCCATTGGAATTTTTAAGATATATCCTGGGAGAATGGTGGGGGCAATGATCAAAAGATATTGACAGCCCAAAGAAAATATCTTCCCACCAGAGCAGCTGTTGCTAAGTTTAGTTAATGTGTGTCCTGTCAGTGAGAAAACAGGAGCCTTCCCTAAACTGTCTTTTTTGTTTGATTGCTTGCCTCTTCCAGCACTGATTAGCTTGTTTTACAGGTGCACAGTTTGCAAGAGGTGTGTGTGTGTGTGTGTGTGTGTGTGTGTGTGTGTGTGTGTGTGTGTATGTGTGTGTGTGAGGGAATGTGAGGAAGAGCATATTTCTCATAGTTGTGACTCCCACTAGGCTCCTTCAGTGACCTTACTACATTTTCCCCAATGCCATTGCACTAGTTCTGTGGACAGTAATGAAATGGTTGTGGAAATATAGATCCTGGGACCACTCCACGACAATCTCTCGGAAGTCAACCTTAGATTCAGTAAAGATACCTAACCTTAGATTCAGTAAAGATATCTAACCTTAGATTCAGTAAAGATATCCTGGTAGAGAGAGCTACAAGATTTCAAAAGGAAGGATCTGAGCAAGTAGTATATTTCTCCTTTCAGAAAGCAAGGACACAATTTATTTACTTTTGTATTTCTCGTGGTACCCATTGCAATGATTTCCACTAAATAAAAATAAAAAAAAGGGAAACAAATCCAGACAATGATAGAGATCAACATAGATTGTCATCTGTCCAAGGCGATTTGACCCTGGCTAGAAGTAGGAGGATGGAGAATATGAGCTCCTAGATTCCTTGCGGCCCTGAAAATGACAATGAGTAACCCAAATTCCCTGTCACACTTCGCCTATTTTTCTCCCTTTTAATGCTCTGTATTCCCATTTTTTTTGTAGATTGATACCAACAACCATACTTCAGACTAACTTCTTACCAGTGATTGCAAGTATAAGACACCTTTTAAATGACAAAAACATTCTCCTTACTCATGTATGTTAGAAGCTGTACTTTCAGAATCCACTGGTTGAGAAAATACATGACAAAATCAACTATGAATTAGGTACTATTTTTGAGAGATATTTAAATTAGTATAACATTTACACATCTGTAAAACTAAGAATAAATGTTTGTGTGTTTGACAGTATACATTAAGCACCCAGACAATATTTGATGGATTTTCAATATATCTGAAATAACTCCCACTGTTTGTTTTCTAACCCTTCTCCCACCACCCCCTGCTCACACTTCCTTCATCCTGTGACTCTCTTCCTCAAGGCTCTCATCCTCCTTGCCATTGCACTGAGCCTGTCCCCCTCCTTTGTCAGGCCTGCCTTCTTGCTCCTTTTCAATAGCCATTGCTTAGGCATCCCTTCCTTTAAAATCAAATTGTTTCCTGTATTCTTGTGGGGACTTCTCAAACTTCGTTGGCCTTGTGCAAACTTGGCCCTACTCCTGGCCATCAGCATCTCTCATTCACCTTGAGTCAACTGAGCACAATAAAAGGTTTTCTTACACCGTGTTCCTTGTTTGATTTTGCTTTCCTGTTCTGTCTCTAATTGGTTTTGCTTTGTAAGTACCTTTTTTAAAAAAAATTATTAATAAATATGTAAGAGCTTCGTGAAGAACTCAGATCTAGCTAGACCTTGCAGCTTGGAAGGATCCATAATATTTGTTGGAAGGATGGCATTATAAAGTAGGTGCCATTTGTATTCTCAGGTGTGCCCTATTTACAAAACCTAACTAATCTATGCAAATTAGATGAGAACATTTTTGTTACCTACAAGGGAGAATGTCCTGACCTTATTTTCAGGCCAAGCCAGAAGAAAGAGCAAGATAACAAAAGCCTGAACTTTACCATCCCATTATCTTTATTCCTATATTTTTTATTTTGCTTCATGGATCCTACAGAATAAGCCTGACCCCTCTTTTAAAAGACAGCCCTCCATAAATTAAATGGCAATTTTTCTGTTCTTCCCCCTTGTCTTCTCACTATAGGTTAAACTATCCCAGTTCTTCTTTCTGTTCCTGGTATGACTGTTTACCTGGTCATTTCCCTGCAAACGTACCTTCATTCATCCTCATCCTTCTTAAAGCATAGTGCACAGAATGGAACATGCTACCAAGATGCAAAGAGGTGACACAGAGCATGAGGAGCCATTGCCTCCCCTAATCTGATCACTGTGGCCTAAATCCACACCTCAGCTCAGAGAAACAGTGCTGATGTCCTGTCATGAGACTTGTCATTTATAATCACGTTAGTTGGATGACTTTGAAGAGAATTTCTAACTTCTCAAGGCCACAGATTTCCAACTAAAAAAGTGCCCAACTTCATTTGTTACCAGGTAAATGAAAATGTAAAGTCACAGTTCAGTACACTGAATCCACCAGGAAAGTTAAAATGACAGAGACACAATACCAAGTGATGAGGAAGACATGGTACAATAAGAATTTGCATACCTTGTGGGGAAGAGTAAATTGGTACAACCATCTTAGAAAACTGTTTGACAGCATGTACCATAGCTGTCCCAGTAATTCCATTCCTAAGGAGAAACTCAAGAGAAGTGAGTGCACAGGTGCACCAAAAGACAAGTTCAAGGATGGTCAAAGAAACATCTCTATATATAAAAGCCTAAGCGACCATCACAACTGAAACAACCGAATGGACGACCGAACAGGCTGTGTGGGGTGACAAGGCCGGCAGGCGGGTTAGTGAGGGATGACCAAACGACCGAACAACAGGTTGTGTGGGGCGACCAGGCCGGCAGGGGGGGCAGTTAGGGGTGACCAGGCTGGCGGGGGGGGGGACAGTGAGGGGCAACAAGGCTGGCAGAGGGGGTCAGTGAGGGGTGACCAGGCTGGCAGGGGGGCAGTTAGGGGTGACCAGGCTGGCAGGGGGAGCTGTTGGGGGTGACCAGGCCATCATAGGGGGCAGTTAGGGGTGATCAGGCAGGCAGGTGAGCAGTTAGGAGCCAGTGGTCCCGGATTGTGAGAGGGATCAGGCTTAAACCAGCAGTCAGACATCCCCCGAGGGGTCCCGGATTGTAGAGGGTGCAGGCTGGGCTGAGGAGACCTCCCCACCCCCACCCCCCACGACCCGTGCACAAATTTCATGCACCGGGCTTCTAGTTATTCATAATATCCCTAAATTAGAACCATCCCACATACCCTCCAGCAATAGAGTGAATATACTGCTATATCCACACTATGGAACACTCTAGACATGTATTCATAATGAGTAAACTTGAAATACAAGCCGCAGTCTGGATGGATCTCACAAACAATTGGTGAGCAAAAAAAAAAAAAAAACAGACACAAAAGAGCATTAATTTAAGATTTTATTTGCATATAGTCAAAATAAGTAAAACTGATCTCAGGTGTTAGTAGTCAGAAAGTGGCTGCCTACAGGGTAGGAATTGCTCTGGTCTTGATTTGGCAACTGGTTACGTGAGTGTGCTCCAGTTGTGAAAATTTTAGTTGTCTGCTTATGATTACTCACTTTTCTATAAGTATGTTATACTTCAACAAAAATGTACATAAAATTCAGGACAATAACAATAGCGATAAAAACTAAGACTAGTAAAACTTCTGCAAAACTACCAACAAGTGAGAAGGGGAAAAACAGCTAGTGCACGTCCACTCAATGTTTGCTCTAAGAGCCTGGGCCCAGGGCTAAGTCCAAAGGGACCATCTCTTTCTTGGCTCCACCATCAGCCTGGTCAGTTTTTCACCTGCTCTGTGGGCGCAGGCTTCCTCAGATTCATATCTGCTCTGCCTTTGAAGGGAGAACATTATATAGTGGAAAGCATAGTCACTACAATATATTAAGCACTTACTGTGTGTTAGACAAGAGATTTAGTTAACATTACTAGAGGCCTGGTGCATGAATTCGTGCACAAGTGGGGTCTCTCTGGAGGGATCTATCTGACCTGCAGGGATCGGGCCAAAACCCACAGTCCAATGCCTCCTGCAGCTCCTACCTGCCGCTCCCACTCATCCCAGCCCCACTGCGCCTGCTGCGTGCTCGTGCCCAATTGGTCCCGATTGGGAGAGGCTCCCATTGCAGCAGTAGCGCTCACCAGCTGTGAGCCCTGTGTCTCCCGCCCAAGGGGAGTGGCCTGCGGGACCTGCTGAAACCTGCTTTCTGACATCCCCTGAGGGGTCCCAGATTGCAAGAGGGCACAAGCCAGGCCGAGGAACCCCACCAGTGCACGATCGGGGCAGGGGAGGGATGCAGGAGGTTGGCCAGCTGGGGAGGGACTGTGGGAGGGCTCCAGGGTGTGTCTGACCCATCTCGTTCAGTCCTGATTGGCCAGACCCCAGCAGCAAGCTAACCTACTGGTCAGAGCATTTGCCCCCTGGTGGTCAGTGCATGTCATAGTGAGCAGTTGAATGGCCTTAGCATATCATTAGCATATTACACTTTGATTGGTTGAACAGTTGACTGATCACCAGATGACCGGACACTTATCACATTAAGCTTTTATTATATAGGATGTTATTGTATCCCCCCAATACCTCTGTAAGAAAGGTGCTTAATATCTACTTTACAGATGAGGAAAGTGAGAAATATTAAGTTGTCCAAATAGCCACTGGATTAGGATCTGGATTAGGGCTGGAACTGACACCGTACTTTCTATCACTAGCCTTTGAATCGGGTCATGACACCGTATTTGGGTTGTTATGTGGACCTCTTTCAATGGTCTGCTGGCCCCTCAACATGCATGCTGCCTCTCTGGTTGGTGATATCCTACCTGCTCTGACCTCTAGCAATGGCAAAACTCCAGAGTCCTGGCTGGATAATCAGAATGGTTGTGTACTTCCCGACAACGTACTGGGTGTTCTGATCCTGACATCACCTGGTGGCTTCTGCTCATGGATCTGGCATTGACAGAATCCATGATGCCAACCAAGGAACCAGATGAAAAGAGAAGGTCATGCCCTAAAAGAAGGTCTATGGATCCAACAGGAAGTTCCAAGTTTAAATCTGCAAATCTAAATCTCGGTGGGGTTTTCACCCTTCATGGCTGAGTCCAGAGAATGAAGTAGACTGACAGCTGAAGACCACCTCTTGACAAAATATTTTGTTTTAATATAAAGCAAGTTCTCAAGTGATCCTGCTTTTGGCTTTTAGCTGCATAGTATTTCAGAGATTTCTTGTTATTCTTAAAATCTGTTAGCAATCCCTGAATCTACAAACAGGCTTTGGAATGGGCGGGGGAGTGAGAAAGATTGTTTCGGGAGCAATCCCTCTGTAAGAAAAGCCAAAGCCTAAATTGGATACAGCTGAAAACATCTCAATCCTGCAAGATTGGTCCTGACACAGCCCTGCAGCAGAAGCATTCTGCATGTTCAAGGAATTACTCCAAAGGGTTGTCTTTCCTTATCAAACTTCTCTTTCTGAGAAGCCCTCTTCTGCAACATTGTGTTTCACACTAATGCAAAGCCTTTGGAGTTATCATCCTATTCCAATGGGAGACATTTTGCTGGGGGCCATGAGTAAGCAGGCTCCCTGGAATCTAGGCTGACCGGGGCGGCGTGGGACCTCAACACTCCAAGACTCAGCCCCAGCCAGGGAAAGTGACACAGTGAAGCAAAAAATCACGCGCATTAAGACTGGTCACTTTGTAAGTTACATAAATGTCTAATCACTGGGTTGTGCACCTGAAACTATACTGTACCTCAACTCTAATTGAAAAATAAAAAATATTAAAAAACAAAACAAAACCCCCTGGACAGCATTGCTTAGCCTACAGGTTGAGAACCACAGGTTGAGAACCGCTAGCAGGTTCGCCTAAGACCAT
Organism: Cnephaeus nilssonii; assembly: GCF_951640355.1. NCBI lineage: Eukaryota > Metazoa > Chordata > Mammalia > Chiroptera > Vespertilionidae > Cnephaeus > Cnephaeus nilssonii. The sequence goes on along the minus strand of NC_137081.1, from coordinate 83,123,210 downwards.
CGGAAAACACAGATATTTACATTACGATTCATTAACAGTAGCAAAATTACAGTTATGAAGTAGCAACGAAAATAATTTTATGGTTGAAGGTCACCACAACATGAGGGACTGCATTAGAAAGGTTGAGAACCACTGGATTAGAGCGTCGACCTGCACACCAAATGGTTGTAGGTTCAATTCCTGGTCAAGGGCATGTACCTGGGTTGCAGGTTCAATCCCCAGACCCATATCGATGTTTTTTTTTTCACTCTCCCCCTCCCCCTACCTCCACTCTCTCTCAAAAAAAAAAAAATCAGTAGAAAAAACGTATCTATCCTCCAATGAGGATTAACAAAAAAAAAAGAAAAAGAAAAAGAAAAAAACTGAATGGGACCTATTAAATTATTGCTTTGTCCCCCAGGGAGCAGTCCTGGTTTCCAGCTTCACCTCTTTGGGTGATGGTCTAATACCAACCCCTCACCACTTCCTCTTTGAAGCTGCTCCAAAAGTCAGTGTTTTGCACACAGGGAGAACGTTTGCTGGGTCTTGATCCAGGTCAATGGAATGATCTATCCACACTCATTCTCAAGAATCTTTGTTCTTGTCTCTGTTTGGGTGTCAGTTTTCCTGCTTTATAAACAGGCGGACAGCTCAAATAGATTTGAATGGAAAAGGAGAAAGGTGGAACTTCAGTCGATCAGGCAGAATATTTGCTCTTATTTCAAAGGTCTGGTCATACCAGTGGCCTGACAACCAAGTGGGCTACAGGACATCAGCAAATGAGTGAACAGTGTCTGGAGACCCAGTCAAACTCAGACATTTCTACAGGGAAAAATGTGGGATCACTTCTTCCCTACACCACCAAATTTAAACTTGCGAAGCCAGCCAGATCTAACCTGAACTCTCCTGTTTGTCCCAGCTATCTATAGTTACTGTCCTCCTCCACAGGGCCCGTTCCTTGGACACATTCTTGAGGGGAGTCATATAATCTATTGGCATAATATACCTTTTTCAAGAGAAGTATTCCATTTTAATAAAAAAGTGTACCACCATATTTAATCAATCAGGCTGATTGACAACAGCAATATGCAGCAGATGCTTCTGCTACCTCATTCTTATTCCAGTTTCATTTCTCAATCAAATCCATGTGTAAAAAACATAATGTGCTGCCAACACAACGTAATAAAACCTCAACTGAAATGCACACCAGCACGACAGAAACTGATAACTCCAAGTATGGGAAAAGTTAACTTCAGAAAAATCACTTCTGACACCCAAGTATTCAAGTTTTATGGACAAGCGATGCATCGTCTCACTGTAGCTAACACGAAGGGGCCAAATTCATGGATTTGTCCTGAAACAGAAAATAATAATCTCCAAAGCAACCTTTTCCAAAAGCTGGCAGAAGAAGCCTTTTTAAAAGCCCAGAAATCATCCTAAAATTGGCTGAGTTTGTTTGAGATGCACCATTTGTGTCACGGAGCAATAAATTAGTACTTGAACAGCATTTTTTTCATGGTGGTGCACACTGGTTAAAGATGATGTATCACTGGTTGTCACAGGTCGAACCAGCAGTTTTTAAAGTTAATGATTCAGAGAGGTATAAAGGTAACCTAATTACAGCAGTACCAGGGACAGAACCCAGTTACTGTACTCACATTCTGAGCTCCTCCAAATTTCAGACTTGGGGAATTGTAGGCACCTCTGTGGGACTTTATTCTTAGAAAGGCCCCAGTTAGGGAACAGAAATAGGGGTGCCTGGAAAAGGAAATGGATCCACAATCTCGCAAACTGTAAGCTCACTGGGTTGACTAGTGTCTCCCCAAAATTCCTGTCCACCCAGAACCTCCACATGTGACATTATTTGGAAATAGGGTCTTTGCAGATGTAATTAATTAAGAGGAGGTCAGACTGTATTAGAGTTGGCTCTATCTACATCCAATAACTGGTGCCCTTGTGGAAAAGTCATGTGAAAACATAGACAGACACACACAGAGGAAGACAGACATGTGAAGACAGAGGCAGAAATTAGAATGATTCAGCTACAAGCCAAGTAATGCCAAGGATTTCCAGCAACTATTGGAAGCTAGGAAGAAGCAAAAGAATGTATTACACAATGCAATAATGCCGACATTTGAGCAATAATGTGGAAGAATTTCCTTCAAAGAGATCATTCATAATTGGGCTCAGAATTGTCAAATCATCCATGTCGCAAAAGGATTTGGCATCACAGAGTGGCTATAGGCACAGGTAACATTTGGCAATGAAATGCAGGAAGTCTGCAGGAAAAAAATATTTTTTAGTAATGATGGGAGATTTATAAGGTGGCACTCAACACAGGAGTTGTTCCAGCCAAAAGTGAGGGAAATCCACAAAATTATTGCAGCAGGCCATGCACAAGAAGACCACGTGTAGACATTGCTGCAGGCAGCTGCACTTAGAGGATTCGCTCAGCTCCGCACATGCCTAGTGGAGCAATCACAGCGAGGGCTCCAGGACACGGCTATCTGCGAGGCACTCTCTATCCCCATCTCAAGCACTTGCAGCCGGGTGAGGAGCCTGTGCAGTCAGCATATAAACTTTTACAGAGGCATTGACCAGCCCATTGTGAACTGACCTGGTTCCACGTGGGACGATGTAGAAGAAAATTCAGGGGAGGCACACTAAGAATAATACAGGATTGAGTGAGGCTCAGTGGCAGTTAACGCCCCGCTGTAGTCACTTTTGCATCTAGTTACTGCACATGTGCACTGTCTAAAGCCCATTGTTAGCAAATTAGCCAGGTGTTTGTCTCGAATCAATATTTCTCTAAACTTTATTAAGTCCTCAGAAAAGAAGCCTTTTAAATGTGGTGAAAGAAAAGCAACTGGCCCACAGTCCAGATGATAACCACAGTCAAGACACCCATGGTTCAAGCAAGCAGATCTTTGAATAGTTTGAGGAGTATAGGTGTTAGTTCCTCTTTGAATTTTTGGTAAAACTTCCCTATGAAGCCGTCTGGACCTGGGCTTTTGTTTGCTGGGAGTTTTTTTTGTTTGTTTGTTTGTTTATTACTGCTTCTATTTCATCAGTTGTTATTGGCCTATTCAGGTTTTCTGATTCTTCCTGATTCAATTTTGGGAGATTGTATTTTTCTAGGAATTTGACCATTTCATCCACATTGTCCAGCTTGTTGGCATATAATTGTTCATAGTATTTTCTTACAATCCTTTGTATTTCTGTGGTGTCAGTGGTTATTTCTCCGCTTTCGTTTCTGATTTTATTTATTTAGGTCCTCTCTCTTTGTTTCTTGACGAGTATGGCTAACCGTTCTTCAATCTTGTTTATCCTTTCAAAGAACCAGCTCTTGGTTTCATTAGTTATTTTTTTAATCTCTCTGTCATTTATTTCTGTTCTAATATTTATTATTTCCTTCCTTCTACTTACCCTGGACTTTTCTTAATGTTCTCTTTCTAGTTCTTTAAGTTGTAGGGTTAGATAACTTATTACCAGTTTTTCTTGTTTTTGAGGTATGCTATGAACTTCCCTCTCAGGACTGCTTTTGCTGTGTCCCAGAGATTTGGGGTTGCTGTGTGATCATTTTCATTTGTTTCCAGGAAGTTGTTGATTGCTTTCGTGATCTCATTGGTAACCTATTCATTGTTTAATAACATGCTATTTAGCTCCATGTGTTTGAATGTTTTGGAGTGTTTTTACTGTAGTTGATTTCTAATTCCATTCACTGTGATCTGAGAAAATGCTTGATATGATTTCAATCTTCTTGAACTTGTAGAAACTTGTTTTGTGTCCTAACATGTGGTCTATATTTGTGAATGATCCATGTGCACTTGAGAAGAATGTGTATTCTGCAGCTTTGGGGTGAAATGTTCTATAAATGTCTATAAATCCATCTGATCCAGTGTGTCCTTTAGAGTCACTGTTTCCTTGTTAAGTTTTTGTCTGGAAGATTTATCCAGTGAAGTCAGCAGGGTATTAAAGTCCCCTACTATGACTGTATTGTCATCGATCTCTCCCTTAAAGTTCTCCAGAAGTATTTTTAATATATTTAGGTGCTCCTATATTGGGTGTATATATGTTTACCAGGGTTATATCCTCTTGTTGGATCTATCCCTTTAGTATTATGTAGTGAGCTTTGTTGCCTCTTGTAATGGCCTTCATTTTGAAGTCTATTTTGTCAGATATGAGTAGTGCTACACTTTCTAAAGAGTTTATCTGAGGATGTACTCCCCAAAAAGAGAGTAGAGAATGGTAAAGTGGGAAAAACCAAGAAAGGGAGAACTGTGAAATATAAAAAAATTTAGAGCTAACAAGGATTCCTATGATAAGAAGCCTCTGGGGAGTAATTTGGCCACAAGTCTTGAAAGCAATTATCAAAAGTCATTGAGTTTCAAGAAGATTGTCTTAAAGGAGAAAAATAAAAAGGATTCTAAGAAATTAATAAGATGACTACAGAACTATATATGTAGAATATAGTAAGAATGTATGTGGTTTTTCTTCCTATAAAAAAAATAAAAGTCGAAAGTTAAGAAAATAAAATTTGTACAAAATAATCACAGCCTAAATAGAAAACAACCCAAAATATGGCATAATTTTAAGCAACTTTGAGTGGAGGAAAATCAATAACACTTTTTACTCTCCTTCTGACCCCTCATCTCCTGCTGATACCTCTTACTGGCCAAACCTAGAACCATGCTATCCAGTACAGGAGCCACTGGGCTTATGTAGCTATGAAATTAAATTAATTAAAATTAAAAATTCAGCTCCTTGGTCATATTAGCCATACTTCAAGCACTCAACAGCCACACATGGCTAGTGGCTCTCATATTTGACATTACAGATATAAAACATTTGCATCCTTCCTAGGTTCTAATTGGACAAGGCTGATAAAAGGCAAGAGAGGGCCACTGTCCATGAAAGTCAGCCTCTTGGGCACATAGCAAGGTGGAGAAGGATGGGAAGTGGATCTGGAAGAAAAATAGGAGATACACAGCATTTTCAGCATTTCCAAAAACCTGTTGTGTAAGATACTCTGTATAAAAATATAATAAAAGTTTAAGGGCGGAGGGTCAGTCGATGGTCAAATAAATTTGATAAACTCTACACACTGTTTTGTTCCCATGGAAACTTAAGATTACATCGGCCTAGTCACAGCTCTGAGAAAACCTGCACATCTGCTTACCTTTGTTTAAAAACATGTGTTCTCCAAACTCTTTTGGCTAAGAAGACCTCTTTTCTTTTCTTTTTTTCTTTTTCCTTTTTTTTTTTCTTTTTTAATGGGAAGAGTTACAACACCTTTCACAAAGTCCTTTTTATGGTGGACATTTATCATTTGGACTTCCAAGATCCAATTAGTCTTTTTATTTGGGGTGGGGAATCCTGAAAGAAATAAGAAGTTTAGATAATTGGCCCTATTCAGACGCTGTGACTCAGGAGAACAATCAGATGCCTCCACCCATGTGGCCGCTGTGAAAAGGCCCCACTCAGACCTGCTGCTCTAGGGAGACTGACTGCCAGCTCCAGCTGTGGCCCATCTGATCCAGCCTGATCCAGCCTGGTGTCCATGCCACGCTTCCCCCGGGCCGCACCTCGCCAAAGACTGACCCATATTAGTGCAGGTCCATTCCTGCTGACAAGGGACTCCTTTAAAAACACATTTGGCTTGAGAACTCCTCATTGGCCTGGCTGAGACTTTCTTGGGACTTCCTACATCCTGACACTCCTTCTGTGCACTCTCTCTTCCTCTCCTGCCCCCAACTCATTTCCAAGGTGTCATACCTGTATCTCAGTCTTAAGACTCTGCCCATTTATTCTGGCTTTTTGTCTCTTTTTTTTTTTTTTTCCCCCACAGGCATATCCCAATAAATCTCTCTGTTATGTGCCTAATACTTAGAGGCTGATTCTTGGAGGACCTGAAACAAAAAAACTCAAGATCTGAATCTTAAGTAGTGTCTCAAAGATACGGGAACACGTAGTCCAGAACATGGAAAACCCTTGGACACATTTTGTATGACGGGCCCAGTGTTCTGTTTTAACTGAATCAAAGTGCCTTTATGTGCTCTACCCAAACCCACCATTTGCTATGTGTGTACATTCATACCAAATAAGTTGTCATATGACCTGCCTGGCACATGCAGGCATTTGAACTTGGAATCTCTAACTTAATGCATTTATTTGCCGAGGCAGTAGAAATCATGCCAGATCACCCACAGCTTTTCTGAATCCTAGTCCAGGGACCCACTGACTCCTACTCTTTACCCCACTAATCTACCCAGACTTAGAGACCATTATTTCCTAAGCAACTTATTAGCACCAGTTTCCTTTTGCTCTTTCATTGGGCCTACCTGTCAGCTCTTTTGTCATTTTAGAGATTCTCTTTTGAGAGGCCTCTAAATGCCCTTTACCCTCATGAAATTACGCCCTCAGAACCTAAGCCTCCAGCGCACATCTTTTCAGTGTCCAAGCTCTAAATACATCATTCCTGAGTATCTTCCCTCTCTTCTTCTCACCACATCCCACCCACCTTAAGTTGCCTTATTGATCCACCCCTTCAAGGAGCACTTGCCAATTTCCCTTACCACACCATGGCCATTTGTATCTCTTCAGCCCTTAGTGTGAACCCTAACAACCTGCCTGCATTCTTTATCAGTAATCTTTAAGGCCTTTTGCAGGGTTGGATATGATCACATGTGCTAGAGCTTGGATATCATATTAAGCAACACTGAATCATGTGAGAAAACAATTTCTTTTTCAATTCTGATTATACTAAAGATAAAGTCTTAGTTTGGTGTTAGTTTGGTGGCTAGAATACCAATTTATCTCTAATTTCCCTTTACAATACAGAGCAAGTTGACTTCAGACTCAGAGGTTTGGGTCAACAACATTGGCCAGAATTTAATCATTTTTATTGTACTTATTTTCGGCATTACCTCCTTATGGCAAGAGACATGATTTTCCTTTCATTAAAATTTCCTCTTTTTTTATCCTGATACTTTGCTGATTACATTTATTAATTCTAAGAGTTTTTAAATTAAGTTTATTGAAGTAACATTGGTTAATAACTTTACATAAATTTCAGCTGTACAACTTTATAATACAACATCTGTAACTCTGTTGTGTGCTTACAACCCAAATTTTAGTCTCCTTCTGTCACCATATATTTGACCCCCTTTATACTCTTTGTTTTCCCTGTACTTTCAGTCCCTCTGGGAATCACCATTCTGTTCTCTTTATCTACTAGAGGCCTGGTGCACGAAATTCGTGCACGGGGTGGGGGTTGTCCCTCAGCCCACCCTGCACCCTCTCCAATCTGGGACCCCTCGAGGGATGTCTGACTGCCCGTTTAGGCCCGATCCAGGTAGGATTGGGCCTAAACGGGAAGTCGGACATCCCTCTCACAATCCAGGACTGCTGGCTCCCAACTGCTCACCTGCCTGCCTTCCTGATTGCCCCTAACCGCTTCTGCCTGCCAGACTGATCACCCCCTAAGCACTCCCCTGCCAGCCTGATTGATGCCTAACTGCTCCCCTGCCAGCCTATTTGCCTCTAACTGCCCTCCCCTGCTGGCCTGATCACCCACAACTGCCCTCCCTTGCAGACCTGGTCCCTCCCAACTGCCCTCCCCTGCTGGCCATCTTGTGGCAGCCATATTGTGTCCACATGGGGGCAGTCATCTTTGACCACATGGGGGAAGCCATCTTGTATGTTGGAGTGATGGTCAATTTGCATATTACTCTTTTATTAGATAGGATTAGATAGGATAGAGGCCTGGTGCACAGGTAGGGGCCAGCTGGTTTGCCCTGAAGGGTGTCCCAGATCAGGGTGGGGTTCCCTTGGGGCATGCGGCAGCCTGGGTGAGGGGCCTGTGGTGGTTTGCAGGCCAGCCACGCCCCCCGGTGACCCAAGTGGAGGCCCTGGTATCTGGGATTTATTTATCTTCTATAATTGAAACTTTGTAGCCTTGAGCAGAGGCCAAGGCAGGCCAGGGCTGTGGAAGCTTGGCTTCCTCCATCACCGGGGGCAACTCAAGCCTCCTGCTCTCTCTAGCTCCATGGCTGCCGCCATTTTTGTTGGGATTTATTTATCTTCTATAAATGAAACTTTGTAGCCTTGAGCGGAGACCAGGGCTGCAGGAAGCTTGGCTTCCTCCATCGCCGGGGAAACCCAAGCCTCCTGCTCGCTCCGTGACCACAGCCATTTTTGTTGGGATTTTACTTATCTTCTATAATTGATACTTTGTAGCCTTGAGTGGAGACCTGGGCCAGCCAGGGTGTGTAGGAAGCTTGGCTTCCTCTATTGCCGGTGAAACCCAAGCCTCCTGCTCGCTCCATGGCTGCAGCCACCTTGGTTGGGTTAATTTGCATACTCACTCCTGATTGGCTGGTGGGTGTGGCTTGTGGGTATAGCGGATGTATGGTCAATTTTCATGTTACTCTTTTCTTAGATAGGATGAGCTTGGTTTTTTGTTTTGCTTGTTTCTTTGTTGCTTTTTTATTTATATCCCATATATGAGTAAAATCATATGGTTCTTGTTCTTTTCCATATAACATATTTCACTTAACATAATACTCTCAAGATCCATCCATGTTTTTGCAAATGGTAATATTTTATTTTTTTTATGGCAGAGCAGTATTCCATTGTATATGTGTACCACATCTTCTTTATCTCTAATCATCTGCCGAAGGACACTTAGGTTATTTCCATATCTTGGTTATTGTAAATAATGCTTCAGTGAATATACATATTTACAAATAAATGTTTTTAAAATTTTCAGGGTGATGCCGGCAGAGTGGTTGCTGGGGCATATGGAAGCTCCATTCTTAACAGATTGAGGAATCTACATACTGTTTTCATAGTGGCTGCACCAATTTATATTCCTACCAACAGTGTACAAGGGTTCACTTTTCTCTACAGTTTCTCCAACACTTGATATTTCTTCTCTTATTGATAATAGCCATTCTAACACGTGTGAGGTTGTACAAAAGAATGAAACTAGACTGTTATCTGACACCATATGTGAAAAATTAACTCAAAATGGATTAAGATTTGAATATAAGATCTGAAATAATAAGATACATAGAAGAAAACGTAGGCACTAAACTAATAGACCTTGATCTCAGAGGGGGTTTTGTGAACTTGACCCCAAATGCAAGGGAAGTAAGGGCAAAAATAAATGAATGGAACTAATCAAACTAAAAACCTTCTGCATGGGGAAAAAAATGAAGAAAAAACCCCCACAACACTACAAAACACAAAAGCAACCAACCGAATAGGAGAAGATATTTGTAAAGGATACCTCTGATAAAGAGCTAATATCCAAAATATATTTTAAAAACTCATACAACTCAACAACATTAAAAAATCCGATTTTTTAAAAAGGGGAGATGACCTCAAAAGATACTTTTCTAAGGACGACCAACAGATATATTAAAAGATGCTCAACATCACTATTATAAGGAAAATGCACATCAAAACCATGCTGAGATACCGCCTCACATCTAACAGATTTTTCATAGAAACTTTCAGGCTTTTACATGTAAGATTGTATCATCTGTGAACAGGCTGATAATGTTACTTTTTTATTCCAATTTGCATGTCTTTTATTTCTTTTTCTTGCCTAATTGCCTGACTAGAACTTCCAGTACTGTGTTTAAAGAAATGGCAAAAGCATCCTTACTTTATTTTTTGTCTTTTGTCATTGAGTGTTATACTTGCTGTGGATTTTTTAGATATGGCTTTTATTACGCAGAGGTAGTTTATTTTTATTTCTATTTTATTGTGTGTTTTTATCATGAGAGAGTGTTGATTTTTTTTCAAATGTTTTTCTGCATTAAATGAATCTTGTTTTCCCCCATTTTATTGATGTGGCATATTACATTAAGTGATTTTCATATATTGAATTATCTTTGCATTCTAAGAATAAATTGCACTTAATCATGGTGTCTAATCTTTTTAATATGTTGCTGAATTTGATTTATAAATATCTTGTTGAGGATTTTTGTATCAATGTTTATAAGGAATATTGTTCTGCAGTTTTGGGGTGTTTTTGGAGGGGAGGTAATGTTTTTGACTGGCTCTGGTACCAGGGTAATGCTGGCCTCATGGACTGAGTTAGGGAGTGTTTCCTCCTCTTCAATTTCTGAAAATGTTTGAGATGGATTGATATTAGCTTTTTTAAAATGTTTGCTAGAAATTCCAGTAAAACCAGCAGGTCTAAGACTTTTTGTTGAAAGATTTTGATGACAAATTCAATATCTTTACTGATTACAGGTCTGTGCAGATCTTCTAATTCTTCATAATTTAATCTTGATAGGTTTTGTGTTTCTAGTAATGTGTACATTTCATCTAAGTTGTCCAGTTTATTGGAGCACAATTGTTCATACCACTCTATTATTAATTTGATTTTAGTCATTTGATCTTCTCTTTTCTTCTTAGACACATCTAGTTAAAGGGTTTTTGTTAATGTTTTTCAAGAACCAATTTCTTGGTTTTATAGATTTTCTCTATTCTATTTTGATTTTCTATTATATTGATCGTGACTCAAACCTTCTTTAGGCTGGCTTTGAGTTCATTTTTCTTTCTTTCTAATTGTTTAAGTTATAAAGTTAGGTCATTTATTCAAGATATTTCTTGTTTTTAAATAGCTATAAATTTCCTCCTTAGTACCACTTTTGCTGTGTTCCATAAGCTTTGGTATGTTATATTTTCATTTTCATTCATCTCTAAGTATTTTTCTATTTTCTTGGTGGTTTCTTCTTCTATCTATTGGTTCTTTAAGAGTATGTTATTTGATTTCCACAATTTTATAAAATTCCTGTTCCTTTGTTATTGAATTCTAAATTAATCTCATTGTAGTCAGAGAAGATACTTTGTACACTGTCTATCTTTTAAAATCTATTGAGACTTAATTTCTGGCCCAACATATGTCTGTCTTGGAAAGTGTCCCAGGTACTCTTAAGAGTGTGTATGCTGTTGTTGTTGGGTAGAATGTTCTCTATATATCTGTCAGAACTAGTTAATGTGTTGTGTTGTTTAAGTCCTCCATTTTTAAATTTATCTTCTATTTAGTTGTTCTATTAATTCTGAGAATAAGATTTTGAAATCTCCAATTATTAGTATGAAACTGCCTATTTCTCCCTTCAACTCTGTCAGTTTTTGTTTCATATTTTTGATGGTCTGTTATTGAGTTCATAAATGTTTCTTCTTGCTGTATTAAAATTTTATTCTATATAATAAAAGGCTAATATGCAAATCGACCAAACAGCAGAACAACTGATCACTATGACGCACACTGACCACCAAGGGGCAGATGTTCAATGCAGGAGCTGCCCCCTGGTGCTCAGTGCACTCCATGGGGGAGGAGGGGGCACCACTTAGCCAGAAGCCAGGCTCATGGCTGGCGAGCACAGCGGTGGTGGCGAGAGCCTCTCCCACCTCCTCTGCAGCGCTAAGAATGTCCGACTGTGGGGAGTGGGCCTAAGCCATCAGTTGGGCATCCCCTGAGGGCTCCCGGACTATGAGAGGGTGCAGGCCAGGCTGAGGGACTCCCCCCACAAGTGCACAAATTTTGTGCACCAGGCCTCTCGTTAATATATAAGGTCCTTCTTTGTCTCATAAACTATTTTTATTTAAAGTTTATTTTGTCTAATATTAGTATAGTCACCCCTTTATCTTGGGTTACTATTCGAATAAAATATAATTTTCCATTCTTTTACTTTCAACCTATTTGTGTCTTTATCTAAAATGAGTGTCTTGTAAACAGCATAGTTGGGATCATGTGTTTTTATTCATCCTACTAAATTGACTGGAGAGTTTAATCCATATACATTTAAAGTAATTACTGATAAAGAAGAACTTACTGCATGTATTTGCTATTTTTTTTTCTATATGCCTCATAGCCTTTTGTCCCTCATTTCCTACACTACTGTCTTCTTTTGTGTTTGGTTGATTTTTTTAGTGAAATGTTTAAATACCTTACACATTTCCTTTTGTGTATATTCAACAGATTTTTCTTTTTTTTGCTCTTACCATGAGAATTTCACTTAACGTCCTAAAGTTATAACACTTTAAATTTAATTTTATCAGTTTAACTTCAATAACATACAAGAATTCTGCTCCTTTATAGCTCTCTTCCCAATCCTTTTAGTTGTTAATGTCACAAAATTGCATATTTATACATTGTGTACCCCAAAACATAAACTAATCCTATCTAATAAGAGTAATATGCAAATTGACCATACCTCCGCTACACCCACAAGCCACGCCCACCAGCCACACCCACTAGCCAATCAGGAGCAAATATGCAAATAAACCCAACCAAGATGGCTGTGGCCACAGAAAGCAGGAGGGAGGCTTGGGTTTCCCCGGCAATGGAGGAAGCCAAGTTTTCTGTCTGCCCTTGCCGGCCTAGGCCTCCACTCAAGGCTACAAAGTTTCAATGATAGAACATAAATAAATCCAAACAGAAATGGCAGCAGCCACGGAGCTAGAAAGAGCAAGAGACTTGGGTTTCCCCAGCGATAGAGGAAGCCAAGCTTTTGCAGCCCTGGCTGGCCTAGGCTTCTGCTTAAGGCTACAAAGTTTCAATTATGGAAGATACATAAGTCCCAAACAGAAATGGCTGCTGCCTCGGAGCAAGTAAGAGGCTTGGTTCCGCTCCAGGCTACAAAGTTTCAATTGTAGAAGGTAAATAAATTCCAGATACCAGGGCCTCTGCTTGGGTCACCAGGGGGCATGGCCAGCCTGAAAACCACCACAGGGCCCTCGCCCAGGCTGCCCCATGCCCCAAGGGAACACCCACCCTGATCCGGGACGCCCTTCAGGGCAAACCAGCTGGCCCCCACCCATGTACCAGGCCTCTATCCTATCTAATAAAAGAGAAATATGCAGATTGACCATCACTCCAACACACAAGATGGCTGCCCCCATGTGGTCAAAGATCTTGCCCCCATGTGGACACAAGATGGCCACCACAAGATGGCCAGCAGGGGAGGGCAGTTGGGAGGGACCAGGCCTGCAAGGGAGGGCAGTTGTGGACGATCAAGCCTGCAGGGGAGGGCAGTTAGGGGTGACCAGGCTGGCAGAGGAGGGAAGTTGGGGGTGACCGGGCCTGCAAGGAAAGGCAGTTGGGAGGGACCCAGGCCTCCAGTGGAGAGCAGTTGGGGGGGACCAGGCCTGCAGGGGAGGGCAGTTAGGGGTGACCAGGCCTGCAGGGGAGGGCAGTTAGGGGCAAACAGGCTGGCAGGGGAGCAGTTAGGCATCAATCAGGCTGGCAGGGGAGTGCTTAGGGGGTGATCAGGCTGGCAGGCAGAAGCAGTTAGGGGCAATCAGGAAGGCAGGCAGGTGAGCAGTTGGGAGCCAGCAGTCCTGGATTGTGAGAGGGATGTCCGACTGCCCGTTACGGCAGTCGGACATCCCTTGAGGGGGTCCCAGATTGGAGAGGGTGCAGGCTGGGCTGAGGGACAACCCCCCCTCCGTGTACAAATTTCATGCACTGGGCCTCTAGTACTTTTTATAAATGAGTGGTCTCTTAAACCACATAGAAAACAAAATGTGGAGTTACAAATCAGTTATAATAATACAAGCTTTTACAATTGTCTATGTATTTTCCCTTATTGAGATCTTTATTTATACAAATGACTTCAAGTTACTGTCTAATGTTTTTCATTTCACCCTGCAAGACTTCCTTGAGCATTTCTTGCAGAGCAGATCTAGTGATAGTGAACTCTCAGCTTTTGTTTACCTGGAAATGCCTTAGTTTCTCACTTTTAAAGAACAGTTTTGCCATATTTTGGATTCTTGGTTGCTGGTTTTTCCTTTTAGCTCTTTGAAAATATAGGCCTAAGGTATTTCAAAAAAATGTATACACACTTTAACAGCTGATAACTCACTTAATTTTCACTCCTTTTCAGGTTTAACTGATTTGAAATAATAGGTGGAGCCAGACTAAGCTTTGAACAAAGAAAATTTATCCTAAAGTGCCACTAGACTTTTTTAAATGGGGATACATAAAAGATAAAGTTTATGATACAAAACCGTCAACAGTTGATGAATTGAAGGCATACAAATACCAAATGAAATGACTCTTGATGTTACGATTCATTGCTTCGTGTTATCAACAGTGCCTGGACCAGAATGGTCATCAGTTTGAAAATAGGGATTAACAACAACAACAAAAAATTCATTATTTTAAATTTTAAAAATGAACTGTATGTTAATAAATGCTGACTTTATAATCATTCAAAGTGCATATACATTTTGGGGGAACACACTGTATTGGCTCACTACCGTCAGGCCTACAAAGTTCCTGATGAGAAATCTGCTGATAATCTTAGAAGAATTCCTTGTATGTGATAAGTCACTCTCTTCTGCTGCTTTCAAGATTTTCTCTTTATATTTAGAAAGTTTGATTATAACGTGTCTCACTGTGGATCTCTTTGTGTTCATCTTAGACTTAATGGGGCTTTTGGGATATTTAGATTAATTTCTGACATCAAATTTGGGAAGTTTTCAACCATTATTTTTTCAAATATTCTTTGCCTTTTAACTATTCTCTCTCCTTTCTTTCTCTCCCACAGTATACATGTTGGTCTGCTTTATGTTGTCCTGCATGTCCCTTCAGCTGTGTTCACTCTTCTCTGGTATTTTTTATTTCTGTTCCTCAGACTCAAAAATGTCCACTGGAAAACTAATATTTCTTTAGTGTGATTATGTGATAATCATTGTGTTGGGTGCTTAATCTGTCATCGTAGTTGATACTCACAACAATCATGGGTTAAATACTTTTTACTCCAATTAGAAATTAAGCAACAGAGGTTCAGAGAGTTTAATTTTATTAAGGCCACTCAGCAACTAGCCAGACTAGGCCAATCTCCAGGTTGATTAATGGCCAAACTCATGCTATTAGGCAGCTAGGATTGAGATCAGTGGTAAAATAGGATGAGAACATCAATGCGAATATGGTTTATAACATTTTAGGTCCTATGAAGGGCATTCAAGAGGGATTTATGAACAAAGGGAGAATTATGTAAACAAAGTTGGTACATGGCACAATTTCACTAATAACAATATTTCCACAAAACTTCAAAGAGAGACAGTAACTAATTAAATCTGACATTTGTTTGCTGGAGACTAATAGACAAAGAATTTATAATAATTTTTCCCAAATGAATAGTGAGATACATGATATGTAACATGTTGGATAAGAAAAGTATTTGATGCCTTATTTTAGTTAACATTGGTCTTTAACACTAATTATATGATAGTCCTCCAAATACAAATAGCAAGTGAGGGATAGGAGAGGAGAGGACAGCAAGAAAAATCCTGATTAGTTGTACAGAGACTGGGGTAATTTGTTGATCTAAAAGAGGAACTCTTTTACATGTACTTTCTTTCTACTGCTATTTATCACCTGGGAACACTTCTACAATCACAAAGCTTATTTGAAAATCTGACTTTGTACAAGCAAGATCTCATACCAAAAGGACCAATCCTATAAACACACTTATGGTGAACTATTCATAAGGACTACTAATGCCCCAACCAGCCTGTGGGTTCTCAATCCCATTATTATTCCAAGTGATATGACACATAGTATCAGGTATCATGTAACTATTGTTGTGTAACAACAACAACAAAAGAACACAAAACCTCAGAAGCTAAAACAACAAACATTGATTTCTCACACATCTGCAGGGCCCAGCAATGATCCAAACTGGGCTTGACAGGACAGCTTTGATGCTCTCAGCTGGAATCGCAGCTTGGTTAGGGTTTGGTGGATGAAGGCTGCCTTTGAGTGACTCAGCTCTGCTTCATGTGTCTCTTATCCTCCTCTGGAATCAGTGGAGCTGGCTCAGGCATGCCCTCAGAATGATGGAAGCAGTACCAGAGGAAAAGTGGAACATGCAAAGGGTCTTGAGCTCCCGTCTCAGAACTAGCACACTATGCTTTGGCCAAAATAAGTCACAAAATTGAGCTCAGAGTCAGAGTAGAAAAGCATTACAGAGATGCATGGCAATGGGCTTAGATATAGCGGGAAGATGGGAACCATTAATACAGTCCACCACAGGCCCCAATCACACCGATCTGCCAAAGACTTGGCTCTCAGTTTGGCTGGAAAGAGGTTCCTTGAGGGCAATAACCATATCCATTTTCATCATTTTGTCTTTACAATTACTCTGCAAAACATTAATAGGGTCTTTATTTTATAGATAAGGATATCAAGGCTCAAAAAGATTAGTTGATACAATTTCCAAAACTGCTTAAAATGATCTGTCCGTTCTCATTGGATAGCCCTGGGAAACTGAACTCTTAACACCAGTGTCAATTGCTAACATGCTGCAACCATGACAGGAAAGCACCAGTGCCTCATTTGTGATCCACAGCCTCACTACACATTACCCTCATGATTGTACTGAGTGAGACATTCCTGGCTGAGGTCACTGAGACTTGTAGTCTATGGAGAGCCAGACTTTGAGGAGAAGAAAATATTATGAATACAAAGCATTTTCTTTTGTTTCCTGAAGATAGATCATACCACAGAGTTTGAGGACATACATTTAGCATGAAGGCTCAAAAGGGGTTGCCAGCCTTTTGAAAAGACAAAGTACATTTTTCTTTTCCTTTTTCTTTTAGAAAGATGGGGGTGAAGGAGTTGCACTGACAGCTGCTCATGGCTACCTACAGCAAAACTACCTCAAACCTGCAGATCTTCCTGTGGAGGTGGAGGCCAGGATGGTGCTAGAAGGTGGGAAGTGGGGCTGTGTCTAGCTCTCCCCAGAGGTGCCATCGTGGTCTCCCTGGGGAAGGTTGAGATATGAGGGAGGAGTCCTGGCCAGCCCCCACATCCACAGTACACCTGTACCTATGATCCACATCATACGCCACCCTGTTAGCACACCACATGCTGAAGAAACCAAGTTTCAGGTAATTTTAGTCCCATCACCTTCACAGGCCAGTGCCATGTTAGGCATGGGAGATACTGATATAAATCATAAATGGTCCTGCCTTTAAAGAGCTCACAGAGTACTGAATACATCAGAAAAAGAGAGAAATGCCATGGGTGGCACAGATCACACAATTGGGGCAGCAGGCAAGGGTCAGGGGGGCTCCCCAGGAGCAGTGACTTTGAAGCTGAGAATTAAAGTACAAGCATGAGTTTGCCAACCAACATCTGGGAAAGGAACTTCTAGACTAAGAAGATGCTGACCAAATCTCAGCTATTGAAACCCCCAAATTCCAAAAGCATGAGTATTAAAGTCAGAACAACTGGTTTGAATTTATCTCTACTGTTTACTCCTCCAACAAATTGGTCATCAGTTCAGCACCAGGGCCTCGTTTGGAGACGGAGGATTCAGAGATGACTAAAGCAGAGCCTTGCCCTCAAGCGATCACAGTCGAATAATAATGGTTAACACTGGTGCAGGGGCGGTCCTGCACCACACTCTGTCCCCAGACCTCTCCATATATTGGCTCATTTCATCCGCACCACAGCCTGAGAAGCAGGCACCATGATTACTCTCTCACTTTGCAGGTGGGGAAAATGAGGCACAGAGGGATTAAGAAACTTGTGCCAGGCCCCATAGCTGATGGGTGGTAGCATCAACATGTGAGATGTGAGGTGGCTCTGGAGCCCCCACTTTTCAGCACTACCTCATACAGGGAGCTGGACAGTTAGGTAACCATAACCCGATGTCATAAGTGCTATGAGTGTTATGATACTGTTAGTGTACTTGATGTCTGGGGACAATAAAGGAGAGCAAATTAAGTGAGGGGTGAGGTGTTGTCAGCAAAGGTTTCTTAGAGATGGTCCCTGAGCTAGTTCTGGTGAGGAGGTGGGGGAAGGTGTGCCCAGCAAGAGGAGCATGTGAGAAAAGATGCTGAGGGGTGAGAGCAGAGCTTCGGTCCTGCAGTGTGGGAGGGACAGGGAGAGAAAAATGGGAGGCAGCAGGATGTGGTTGGAGAGGTAAATAGGATACAGGTCCTGAAGGGCCTTGGGCACCATGCCTGGGGGCCCTGACTGTCATCTGAGGGCAGCAGAGACTGTGTCGAAAGGGTCACACTGACTGCAGGGTGAAGGACGTATTGGGAAAGGGATGGGTGGTAGCTAAGAGCAGAGAGACAGTTCGGGGCCACCAAGGACGTCTAGCTGCGGTTACTAGTGTCTGAAAGTAGACTGAGCCAGTGGGGATGGAAAGTCTGAGAACTATTAAGATTCGGAGAAATGAAAGAGGAAGAAGAGGAATCAAGAGTGACGACTGGGTCCCGGTCTGGATGGCGGTGGGTCAGGGTGGGTGCAGCAGACCCTGAGGAGGACGACCTGGAAGGCGCCAACGTTGAAGAAAGGGCGTAGGAAGCAGAGCCGAGGCAACTGGCAAAGGGTGAGCGGAGAGGAAGGAGGAAAACAGCGAGTGCCTGCCCAAGGAGCCAAAGCAAGCTCAAGGTTAAGGTTTTAGGTCAGACACCAAGAAGTTCCTCCCAACAGAGTCCTGAGTCCTTAAACCCAGGTTTAGATATCTAAATGATGGTGCTGTCCCTTGTGACTCGGTCTTATTTTTTTCCAGCCTTCATTTTCCAAGATTTCCATTTCACTGCCCACTCATTTAGTATGTTTAATTAATTTCTCAATATCTTGGTTTACTCATCACTGCTCCCTGCACACATAGACATAATAGGATGAAGGAGGAGGCTCTGCTGATTGGTATTTGTAATGTGCTGAGGCCGATGAATGAGCCGATAAGCACACCATCACCATCACCAATAATAATAGCAACCCCTATTATGAAATGAGAGTCTCCTCTCTTGTTTATTGAGCAGCTATTATGTACTAGGTGTTGTGTTATGAGTTTTACACACATGGCCAATAAACAGAGTAGAAATGACATTTCTCTTTTATAGAAGGAGAAACTAAGGCCTGAGAAGTTAAGTGAGCAGCTGGAGATCAGACAGTAAGTAAATAGCAATGGGGCTTATGCGTACTACCCACCAAGAGAAGAGTCTTCAGGCAGCCCTTTAAAATGTGTTTGCACCTAAACAACTGACTCTCTTGATATCCTTGCTATGGCTTATGGGGAGAGGAGAAGTTCTGTGTGGGGAGTAAAGAGTAGGGAGGGAGCAGAGCAAAGAAAACAAAGAGAATTAAGTGGACTCGGGTCAGGGCATTACTGCTCCCAAGTATTTTAAGTTTAGTCCTGCCCTCAAACACTCTGCCCCACATAGTCCCTTTCGGAAATGAATAAGCACACGAATGGTTTTCTTGCTTGCCAGAGAGATTTATCCCAAGAAAGAGGACATGCTGAGGCAAAACTTCCTGGCCAGCTTTCCTTAAAGAACACAACTTACAACTCATTTATTCATTTAACAAATCTTTATCAAGCAACAACTGGACGTCAAGGAATGGGCAAAGTCCTAGGCGTGCATGGCGGACATGATCAAGCACACCATCCTGTGTGGGGCAGAAGGGCAGAGGGTACCCTTCTTGAATTGTCTTTGTGGAGGGGACTTGAGGGTTAGAGTGGTTGGAGGGGAGGTGGAGGGCCTTTCCAGCAGAGGGGAGGCTTGAGCCAAGGCCTCTTGCTCTCACTCTGGGTTCTCTTTGTCTTGCAGCTCCAACTTCCCCATAAAAACTTGGGAAGTCTTGGCTGGCTGGAGCTCCCTAGCTGCGTCCCTCTGTAACTTTTGTACGTGTCTGCAGGAGCAGGTATTAGTAGGTAGCCCAGCCTGTGTCCCCTTCTAGTCTGAGCTCTCTGCAGGAAGGGGAGGAGTCATTTAGCTCCGTGTCCCTGGTGCCAGGGCAGAGAAGGTCTTTGATAAACGCAGGGCAGTGCCTATAGCATGCTGGAGTGGGTTTCTAAGGTCCCTTTAGATAGTCCTGAGCAACACGGCCCAATTTATCCACTTCACTGTTCCTTTCTAGGAAGGTAGCTGCGTGTAATAGAAAGATTGGACACTGCATGGGAGAATGTATTTGCCAATGTTATATCCCATAAGGGCCTAATCTCCAAAATTTATAGGAACTCATACATCTTAACAAAAGGAAGATAAACAATCCAATCAAAAATGGGCAAAGGACTTAAATAGACACTTGTCAAGAGTGGACATACGAAAGGCCAAGAGACATATGAAAATATGCTCAAAGTCACTAATCATCCGAAAGATGCAAATCAAAACAATGAGGTACCATCTCACACCTGTCAGAATGGCTATCATCAACAAATCAACAAATGACAAGTGCTGGAGAGGATGTGGAGAAAAAGGAACCCTCGTGCACTGCTGGAGGGAATGCAGACTGGTGCAGCCACTGTGGAAAACAGTATGGAGTTTCCTCAAAAAGTTAAAAATGGAACTCCCATTTAACACAGTGATTTCACTTTTAAGAACATATCCCAAGAAATCAGAAAGGACATATGCACTCCTATATTCATAGCAGCACAATTTACAATACCTAAGCTTTGGAAATAGCCTAAGTGCCCATCAGCAGTGAGTGGATTAAAAAACTGTGGTACATCTACCCAATAGAATGCTATGCTGCTGTAAAAAAGAAAGAACTCCTACCATTCGCAATAGCATGGATGGACATGGAGAGCATTATGCTAAGCGAAATAAGCCAGTCGGAGAAAGATAAATATCACATGATCTCACTCATTTGTGGAGTATAATGAACAACATAAACTGATGAACCAAAATAGAGCCAGAGCCAGAGAACCATTGAACAGACCATCAAACTTCAGAAGGAAGAAGGGGGGAGGGAAAGCAGGGGGAGGTAAGAGATCAACCAAAAGATTTGTATGCATGCATATAAGCATAACCAATGAACACAGACACTAGGGGGGTGAGAGCATGTGCTGGGGGTGGGAGTGGCCCGGAAGAGGTCAATGGGGGGAAAGGGAGACATATGTACTAGTAATACTATATGCAATGCTTTAAACAATAAAGAATTAAAAAAAAAAAAAGATTGGAGGCCAGGCTGTGCCAGAATGACTTGAGTATATCACTTAGGGTTTCGTTTTCCTCTCATCAAAGGCAGGTGAGACCAGCATTGTGGGCTTGGGACTACAGAGGACTTACCAAAGCCCACGAGCAGGATTGTTTGTGCTAAAGCAAGAGCAAGGTCAGCCTGCATCCTGTGGTCAAGATGGCACAGAGAGAGACAGTCTAGAAGGAGAGTGACAAGCACATTTGGTCTTTTTTTTTGTTACCTCTGACCTACAAGGGATTCCCTGGAAGCTTCATTTTTTCAACAAAAACACAGTTCAAAGTGCCTGGCATAGAATTCAATGGTAGCAAAAATAGTATTTGTCAGTTACAAAGAACTCTAATTTTCAAATGGCTAAAAGGATCACCTGGCTCCAAAAGAAAAACGATATAAGAGGTACACTGAGAAACTTGCCCACTCATGCTTGCCTCTGCCCCATTTCCCTCTCCTGCTCTCTGCCCCATGATCACCCATTTCATTAGTTTCTCAACTGTCCTAGTGTTTCTTTATGCAAATACAAGCATGTGTGGAATTTTGTCAAATGCATCTTCAGTATCTATAGAGATGATCATATGATTTTTCTCCTTAGATCTATTTTGATGAACTGTCTTTTGTTCTTAGAATAAGCGGCACTTGATCATGAAGTATTATTCCGTTAGTGTGCTGCTGCATTCTGATTGTTAATATTTTACTTGGGATTTATGCATCAATATTCATGTGTGAGACTCATTCATCATTGCTTCTTTGTACAGCGTCAGTTATCAATGCTATCTTTGCTGGATAAAAAGAATTTGGAAGTTGTTCTTCATTGTCTATCTTCTGGAACAATTTAAATAATGAGCTCATCCGCTCTTAGGCTTTGGTTCAATTTGCCTGGGAAACTTCTAGCCGTGGTGCTTCTTAAAAATTAATTCCTTTACAATTTCCTCTTCCTTTTTCTATGAAAATTAGCTTATTTAGATATTCTGGAATTGGTTTCAGTAAATAATATTCTCCTAGAAAAGTATCCACTTCTTTCAAATAAAGTTATGCAAAATTGTTTTTAAAATGTCTTTGCTTCCTGCATTATTTCCTTCTTGTTATTTATTTATTTGCTGATTTATTGCATTTGTTCTCTCTTTCTTGGTTTCTGAGAATGCTTACCTATTTTACTGATTTTGCTCCAAAGATCCAAGAATTCATTTATTTACTCTGTCTCCCCCAACCCCTATTATCCAACTCATTATTCCTTTTATTTATTTTTGTTCATTTTGCTTTCCTTGGATTTTTCTTTTTTTGCTAATTTTTGAGGTGATTCTCAGTTTCATTCCTTTCATACCTTGTACAACTATTTCTTTTCTATTTTAGCCCATGACATTTTCTATGAGTGTTGCTTTAGTTCTAGCCTCTAGATACAGAACATACTATGTAGTCTTTTCACTATTAATTTAATTTACAGATTTTTAAAATTCTGTAATTTGGATTTGTATTTTCCCTTTAACCCAGAAGTTGTTTACATGACAACTTCCTTAAAATTCTGATTTTTAATTTATTTTTAAGTTGACTGCACTCTGAACAGAAAAATGATCTCTAGTTTTGAAATGTATTGTGGTTTCCTTTGTTTATTGTGGTTGTTCCATAGCACTCAAAGCAAAAATATATTCCCTACCTTCAGGGCACATAGTTTGATTTATTTTCATCACATATACCTTTATGTTTATGTTGATGTTGTCTTTTGTGTCCTTAGTTAATTTAGGTTTCACTGGTCTGAGAGAATGTGTTGCCATCTCCTGAGATGTGGAAAAGCTGAGCAGGAGCCAGTTCCAGGGGAAGGGGGTGTGGAGAAATCATAAGGTCTCTTGGTGTCCATTAGATCATCTCCAACCAAAATTCACTCTTACCGTAAGAAAAGGGCTCCCTTAATTTGACCAAAGTCTATATATTTTTTATTTTTATTAGTATTACTTGAAAGGAGGAAGAATAAACTTTTAATTTAATCAGATAATTTTGTAGTTTTCTAACTTTTTCAGGCATGGATGTGGTTTCAGAAACCATGTTGGAAAAGCCAGTCCTTTTATATATTTCCATGGTTGGCAGGACAAAGTCCTTTCACGGGTTGGAGGGGTTTTAGATGGTGATGTTGCTAAATAACATTTTTACACTTACTGTGAGCTAAGATCTCTTCTAGGTGCTTGGATTATATAATGTCTTAGATTATTTAATCCTCACATCAGCTCATAATATCCTCATTTTATGGGTTAAACAGCAAATCAAGAGGAGATAAAGAACTTGCCCACATTCAACCTGCAATTGAGTAGCACAGTCAGGATCCCAACCTTAGTCATAATGCTCTGTTGCTCTTTGAGAGACCAGCTCATCCAGTGGTTTCATTTTAGAGGTGAACTTAAGTTGTTGAGTCAGCCAACAAACTACCAGCAAAGCTAAAAATAAAACTATATCCCTGATATTTGGACCTTTATTTAGAGCCTTCCCACCATACAGCACTGCCCCTCACTATGCATAGAAGCAATATCTTGTAATTTGCTAGATGATATGGGCTAATCGCTGAATACCAACTCCTGCTTGCCTAACTTCATAGGGCTGCAGGGCTAACACCACAGTCAATGCAGAGATGTTTTAATCTAGTGCTACCTAAATAGTGTATACACTTTTAAAAATAATTTATTTTTATTTTTCAATTAGAGTTGACGTAAGATATTATATTGGTTTCAGGTGCATTCCCTTGTGTGGGCTATGTGCCCCCACCTGTTGTAGTTAATCTTGGATTACTGTTGGCATGTTAATGAGAGAGATTGACCTAAGGCCAGTGGGTTGCAAAGACTGGCTGCAACCACTGTGGAGGATCAGCTGTGCAGAGGCCCATCCCATGGAGTAGGACTTATTTCAGTGGGTCTTTGGTGCACACTGAGTCTGCCCCTTGAGTGTGTTGCTTGTGGAGGTGCTTGGGTAGTGCTTCAATGTGATCTGAAGCTGTCCACCAGGTGCATGGGCTTTGGGGCCTTTCAGGAGGTGCAGGCCGAAGTCAGCCATCCTTTGTGTTCTGCCCGGGACCATGAGCTACAAAGCTATCTACAAATGGCTGCTACTTGTGCTGGGCTTGTAGGTGCCCAGGAGAGGCCAAGCTGCAAACCAAGGCTGGCTTCCACTAGTGCTGGGTCTGGGGCCGCTTAGAGAGGCTACAGGACACATCAAGGCCAGATGCTGCTTGTTTGAGAGATTTGAGGAAAGTCTGAAGCATGCAAGACATGCCATTAGTATGGAAAAGCCACTGGAAACAGCTTGGGTGGGCCCCCAAGTTGGTGGATCAGCGTCTCAGGAAATCACCAGGGTGGGGATAGCAGTGATAGCCAAGTTGATAAAGACTCAGATATGGTGCCCATCTGCTTGCTTTGTAGGAGAAGGGGCTCAGAAGAGAAACAATGGCCCCTGCCAGCATTTCTGTCTGGGAGAAAGCTGCCCCTCTAGCTCTCTCCCTGATGTCAGACATTTCAGTACCTCCCTATATGTCCCTTTTGAGCTGCTGCCCCAGTACTGGAACTCAGGGAGTGAGTTCGAATAAGCCCATGAGTGTGAGCCTTTTAAGAGGAATGTTTGTGACTCCAGCAGCCTCCATCTCCCTCAGCCACAATCACTGCTATTTTTATTATTATTGATTTATTTCAGAGAGAGAGAGAAACAGCATTTTTTTGTTCCACTTATTTATGCATTCATTGGTTGCTTCTTTTATGGGCCCTGACTGGGGATAGAACCCGCAACCTTGGTGTATCGAGAGAACACTCCAACCAACTGAACTACCCAACCAACCAGGGAAGGTCTTTTCCCGGCACTGAAACACTGGGATGAGGGGCCTGATGTGGGACTGGGAGCCCTCACTCCTCAGGGGGTACCTCCACCGATGAAATATCCCTTCCAATTTTTATCTACCTGTTCAGCATCTCCGCCCCTCCTACCAGTCTCCATGTGGCTTCTTATTTATATCTTTAGTTGTAGTACTTCTGTTCAGCTAGATTTCAGGTGGTTCTGAATGACGGTTGTTCTGTAGTCGAGTTGTATTTTTATGTAGTTGAGGGATGATATGAGTACCACATTTACCTATGCTGCCATTTTGACTGGAAGCCAATAAGGTATACTTTTTAATTCCTGACTAAATCATGCAACTAGAGAATAAGTTCACTTTTAATATGATTAAGATGTTAAAATGACAGAAAACTAAAATTCTACGTGGGATTAATCTTTCTTGGAGGCTGTATTTTTAATAGGCATCTCCCATGCACATGACCTTCATTCTTTGTTTATGGATCGTGGGTGTCAGGCGTGGAAACAGGCACTTTCCCAGGACAAGCTGAAACTAAAGATAGCCAATGGAAAAGAACACTAATCAATCCTTAGGGGAGAAGATGATCATTAAAAACCAACACATAAAGGGGTGAGTTTCACATATTTCTTGTATCTAAGCCCAGTTCTGAGAGCCTTTCTCTCTTGCCAAAAGTGATCTAACATCTCCCTACATAGCTTGGCTTCAGATGGCAAGATTTTTTTTTCTTCATTCCATACTTATTCCAGTAATTATGAAAAGAGAAAGTAGTTTATGACATTTGGAGGGAGACTGACCCAGTGTATCAACTTTACTAATAAAGGACATAATGGTGTTGGCAAGATAAGAGAATTTCATTCTGAAATTGTAAAGATGTCTTATCCCAGTGAAATTATTTGGCTTGCCAAAAATCAAAGTTATATAACTTGCTAGAGCAGGGACCTAAGCCAAATGACTAGATGTGGTATTCCCATACAACTCCACACAGAGCCTTTCAAAAACTCAGGTTAGGGAACCTGATTCTGATGCTAGAGTTAGTGTTGTTCCACTGGCTTCATTCATGATGAGCCAGCAAGATGGGGTCAATAAACAGCCCTGGAAACCTGTCCTCTAGTTGTATGGAATCTCTATGAAGAACGAGAACAGAAACACTGATCTTTCTCTCAAATGAGGGCATCAGGGAAAGATTTGTCCCACAAACTGCCTACTTTGGGGTCTGCAGCTGAAACTGCATAAAATGCATTCTTATCACCTTAACGAGCAAATTGATCTTCCAAGCTTTCCAACCTAGAATTTGGTAAATTCCAAATAAGGATAATTGCAGATGAAAAATTGGGATGAATTCCTTGGAGACTTTCTCACCTTTCCCGATTTTCCTAGTTTTCAAGAGACGTAAATGATTTGGTTGTGGCCTAGCTCAGGTTCAAGGGAATTGTTTCAATGGTGTCTCTGGGCCCACTGACTAAATGTTTTTATTTGCAAAAGAAGAATCTATTTAGAAGGGGGGGGGGGGGGGTGCAATTCATGCTTTACAGCATAGGTTATCAGGAGCCTCCTCTCCTACCAAGTGAGAAAGTTGAGCTGGGAATTGTCTCACTTGGTTTAAATTCAAGTCATAAATGACAAGGTATCTGATAAAAGTGATGGAAGTGTTAAAAAGGGTGAATTTTGCATGAAACTGAGTGTAGATATATTCTGAGAACCAAACACCCTCAGAACAGCAGGTTTCCTGGGGCCTCCAAGATCACTGAGTTCAAACCATACATCAAATTGCTCCAAATAATCTTTGAATGCTTTAAACAGGCTTCTCTTCCTATTGAGGAATACAAGTTATCTGTAGGACATCTGTAATTTACATATTACCCAGAATCCATCCTGACCCAGTAGAGGGAAAACTACCACACTATCTTAGTTTTGGTTATTTAGTTAAAAGAACAGAAAACCAGTGAGTTTAAATCCTTTTTTATGGCATTTATTGGAGCGGAAGCATAGGTTTCATGGGAAGTAGGAAGACATCAGATGGTTTTTCTCTCTCTTCTCTTTCCTTATAGTCTCTGATTCTCTCTATAATTAGCAACTTTCTCCTGCCTTTTCAACTTCCACTTCAATATTACTTTTTGGCTCTGATAGAGGACACCTTTATATATATATATATATATATATATATATATATATATATATATATATATATATATATATATATCTCCTTATTTTTTTCATCATATCCTATCTTCTCTGTGGAGAACCACCATGGTGATTGATTTGGCATTGGACCTGACCTGACCAGAGCCAATAGATATGATGAGACTTTTGCGGAGACTACTGAGAGATGGATGTGGATGGGAGAGCATCTGAGGTTGGAGCTGCCTACACCAGTGGTCGGCAAACTCATTAGTCAACAGAGCCCAATATCAACAGTACGACGGTTGAAACTTCTTTTGAGAGCCACATTTTTTAAACTTAAACTTCTTCTAATGCTACTTCTTCAAAATAGACTCGCCCAGGCCGTGGTATTTTGTGGAAGAGCCACACTCAAGGGGCCAAAGGGCTGCATGTGGCTCACAAGCCGCGGTTGCCGACCACTGGCCTACACCATCCTGCCTCTGTAAAGCCCAGACAAATGCCAATACAGCAAACAGAGCAAAGGGATGAAAAGAAGCTGAATCCTGATGTCAGTTTTTACAAACTGAATCCTAGCTATAATGTGAAGCCAGTCCTGCTCTTCAGTTTCATGAGCCAATAACATTCTTTCTTGCTTAAGTCATTTATGAACCAGGGATTCTGTCATGCATAACCCCTAAGATCCCAACTGATAGAGCTACGATAGGTCAGTAGGCTTCCCACTGAGCTAGCCAATCCCATCCCTCCACATGGCCTGTGCCTCTAGTCTCCTGATTGGCCTAGTTAGGAAGGGTGTGGTTAGGGAGGAGTGAAGTTTAATGTGGTATGTAGGACTATCCTTTTCAGATATAATTGTAGGGCAGAGGGAGAGGAAATAATTAACCTCTTGCATTTATATTCATTAATTAGAGTCCCCACTCTGATAATTAGCCTAATCATATTTTTTCTGTCTTGCCTTCATAAAGGTTATGAACTTTAAAATATAAGGAATAATATGCAGCAATTACTTCCAATTTCATCAATAATGTTTGTGATTTTTTTCATATGCAATTCTAATGGGAATTTAGAAAATAATGTGTCTATTTCATTATTATTTTCTTGTGGACATGCTAACAACATTTTAATGTTTTAGCTATGCCAACTTCAATTTTAAAATTGAAGAAGACAGAGTGGCTTGGAAGTTCATATTTAAGTCATAAATGAAAATGTATCTGCTGATTTACATCTTACTTTCTTCATTATGAGAATATTTAACCCAATTCCTTGATTATAAAATAGCTCCACTTTAATCTCATGATGGAAATAATCATTCCCCACACCTCTCTTTTAAGAAATCCAACTTATATCAGCAAAAAATAGTGATTCTCGGGCTCAGAACCTATTGCTTAGCCAAGAGTTGTACAGTGAAGTTGTTCGTTGCTCCAAATGAAATTTAAAATTGCTTAGGAAGGGGAAGGGCATGATTTTCACATTATGTTTAAGCTCCACAGCCCATTTCTTAGGAATAAGCCAAGTTCCACCAACGTCCTCCTGTGCTGACATCACAAGCAGTGCAGGTGCAGCCTGGGGACAGTGCGGGCTGGCTCCCTCCCCAGCCGTATTCTCCTGTGTGACATGGGCAGGTTACGTTTGATCTCTGTAGTTCTGTTTCTTTACATAGAAAGGACTGGCTTTATACCTTTATAATCATATTTACCCCATGGTTTAAATGGGTTATTAAATCAGGTGGTATATGTAAAGCATATAATAGATACTCAATGTTATTTACTAGTTGTAACTTAAGGTAACAAATAATTGTCCTTCATAATAGAAACATTCATAATTCATGAGTGTTCATTGCCTACCAGTTGTCAACATTGCCGTAAATCTTCCATAGTTATAAAATTAAATCTACCTTGTTCATGAATTGAAATGTTAATGCCCTGTTAAAGCGACTAAAATGTCTCTTTCTGCCACTAATTGGCTCTGTGACCAGGGACGAGCACTCAACCAATGCCATTTGCAAAATGACAAGACTGGGTGGCCCTGGGTGAATTTAGGGTCCCTTCCAGCTCTACCAATCTTCTCTGTGAACCTTACAATTCATTAAGTGGCTATGTGACAGATATGAATCGGCATGACATCACTGCATCCTGACACTAAGTGAATCCGTAGTCTTCTTAGAAGAAAAACTGCTGCACTTTAAAACCAGTCTCCCAAACAAATATCAGCCTCAGAAAAAGAGAGAGAGAGGGAGAGAGAAAGAGAGACAGGTGCTAGTTTAAGAATTCACATGTTCAGATTTCATAATTTTGAAAATCTCTAAAAATTATTTCTCAAAATGTAAAGATGTGTTTGTGACATAGGTGTAGTTAAAGCAAAGTGCGCTGCAGGGCCTGGTCGACACTTACCCATTAGGTTTATCATCTGCTGCACATGGAAAGCTCCAAGCCCAAGCTGTCTCAGTTATCAGAAATCCCAATGACTGCTATACGTCTATTTTTCTGAAAATGCACAACAGACTTGTCTAATTAACCATTCCTTTGGTATTTATTTCGAAACCAACCGCACATTTCTTGGCCTCTTCACATACAAATAATGCCAACTCCTACACAGTTCCATGGAATTCTTACTCAGTTCTCACTCTGCCCAATTTTTTTATCCTCCCCTCCATTACCTCATAAATGGTGAACATTTCAGAAATGATGATCCCATTAGAAAGAGGTGTCTACATGCTCGTCTGTAAGGCATTGGAGGAAAAATTCAAAAGATGCCTTCACCCAACAGTAGGGAAAAGGGCGCATAATGAGGTGTCTAATGGACACAGCAACAGAAGACACTGCTGTGTGGGAAGAGCCCGGATTCTCTCTGGCAGGTGGCACGCAGTGCATGCTGCTGGCTGGGCAGTTCTCAGGGGCTTGCTCCATTGCAAATGCAGAAACAATAAAACTGCTTATTGATTTTCTAAGAGATCTGTAATTAAGTATGACATTCTAACAGACAAAGGTTTACCAGGGCAGAACAGCCGGATTTAAGGGGTCTTATAATGGGATACTACTTAATTGATACAAATGTCATCCCTAGGATGGCAAAACTTCAGGGCTCTGACGTGTGTGTGTGTGTGTGTGTGTGTGTGTGTGTGTGTGTGTGTGTGTGTTTATGTCTGTGACTACACACATGTGCACAATTAGTTCTAAAGTGTTAAGTGGCGTGTGCCCATTTGAAATTGTATCAAGCTTAGAAAGGCAAAGGTCGCCCCCTTACATTCAGCTGCCTTGGGCGAGCAAGAAAAATATCTGTCAAGACCCAGGTCTCACTACTAAGGCTGGAGTTGAAAAATGCCCTCCGAATGCCTTCAAGTCAACATTAGCTATGACAGAAGCAAGACTATTATTTAACAGTAGCAGCAAATGTCAAAAACAAACTGTGCCTGGCGTTTTGACAAGGCGCTATTGAAAGAGAAGCACTTCTTCCGCACTTGTGTAACCGGGGAGAACTTGACAATTACTATCCTGAGGTCTGGTAATGGGATGCACGGGCTGCTTGGTGGTTTCCTTCTGATTCAGATGAAAGGGGTAGGCAGGTGGCGGACATGGGCAAAAGGAATCCGAACCGCTGGGGCCTCAAGGAGAGAAGTGATGCGTTAGAAATCGGGCACCTTAAGGCTAATTAAAATGTAACTCTTCCTCAGGACACTGCACTCTCACGGTGGTGACATTGTAAAGTATGAGGACAGAGCCATCATCCCTCGTCAAAAAGAAGATGCTGACAAAACCTATCTCCTATTCCCCACTCCTTCCTTCCCTCCGGTGCCCTCCTGCCATCGGTGGCACCTTGCCTTCCCTTCCCGGGAAAACACCCCGTCCCTCCTGGCCAGACCTCCAGCCCAGTTACCAATTCCGCAGCATAACGCCACCAGCGACCCTCCCTGGGACCAACCTGGGGAGAGCAGCTGGCCAGGTGGCAGAGGGCGCAGTGGGCCCAGGCGCTGCGCCGCCTTTCACTTGGACAGAAACATCCGGAGGATCCGCACAGAGGAAATGCTAATGTGCTGGCTCACACCATGCTCTGAAGTAAAGAAGCAGCGGCAGGAAGGAACTAATATTCCACTGATGTCCGTTTACATATTATCACATTTAACGTTACAGCCCTCAAAGAAAGGTGGTAGTGTGTCTCCATTTTACAGAGGAAACGCTGAAGGTTAGAAAGCTGGGGAGACTCGCCCAAGTAACTCACCGGCTGTTCAGGTCTGGAGTCGATTCCAGGGCCGCCTCTCTCCCGACTCTGCCCAACTCCCGATCACATCGTGATCAGCCACTGGCGTTCTTTCTCAGTCGAAGTCTGATACGGACGTTAATCGCAGGAATGCTGTGGACTGTGGTCATCGGCCAGCCCCGACTTGCAGGCCGCCTAAAGGGAACCCCAGGGCCGATCTGCACGCTGCCTAAGCAGAAGCACGTCTAATTCTAGGCTTCATGGGAGCCAGTGAAATCCCCCAAGAGAAGTAAATCCCCTTGCAATTCCTGCCTCCCGCAGCCTCCCCCACTGCCATCTTCACCCCTTCAGAGTGCGGCCACCTGTCTGTCTATGTGGTTTCCTGTCCTTCCCACCCAGAGAGCAGTGCCCTCCCTTCACAGCCAGTCAGCACCTGTGCCCAGCCTTTCAGAGGCCGGTCCTGACCAGCGTCTCACTCTCCCAGACTTCCACCCACACGCCCATCTGCATGGACCCCACAAGGCCAGTACTCGAGTCTTACGGGGCACATCCAAACTATACCACCCGGCACAATAAATCAGACTCTCTCACACTGAACTTTTCAAAAGGTCAGAAGTCAAAGCCTGTTTGAAAAATTTATCTCCTTCTATTCTGTCCGATTTCCATATGGGACTGTGCGTGTGGAGGCTGCAGCGGAACATCAGTTATGGGGAGGCGGGAGGCCAAGGCCCGGCATTCACCGAGGGCTGAAGTTGCTCAGCTTTCTAAGAATGCTGTCATTAATTTCTAAAACCCAGACTCCATAGCATATGTCTGCGAAGTCAGGGTGTATGTGTGTCAGCAATGCCCACAGTGCCAAGTCTCTCCTTTCAGCGACAGCCTTGGGAATGTGTTGGAATTGCATGTGAGAAACCACATGCAGGAACTTGCAGAGACGGTACAGTGTGGGGACAAGGGGAGTCCTGGGTCACTGCAGTGAAGTCAAACCAGAGTTTGAAACCCTGTCCTGCCATTGAGAAAAACATCGACACTGGCAGCTGTAAACTGGCCAACATCTGCAGCATCTGCAGGGGTGGGGTGGGGATGTTCGTAGGAGGCACCAAGGAAACACTTGAGTCATTCCTGCCCCTCACTTCTCCTTTCAGAGGTAAAAAAAAAAGAAAAAAGGCGATGAGCCCCTTCCTTCCTTCCCACCACTCCAGGACTGGATTACAGTTTATAGTTTATGTATTGTAAAGACTGTAATTTTAATTTTACCACCTAAAACTATACACAAATCACTTAGGAAGAAACATATCCTCCTAGGAAAGAGAATGCTACAAAACACCACACCAGGTGTGTGAGACATTACGTGGCTGCCATGCGTGGTGCTCCTGTCCTCGGGGAAGGCCTTACACATACCTGTCCCCTTGCAGTGAGTTTGGGGCCAAAGGAGCAGAACTAATCCCAGCAAATTTTAAAGATCACTAGTTTATTTTTTCTGGGATAAAATACTGAACCTTCTCAACTTTGCTACATCCTATATAACAAAAGCCTAATATGCTAAGTGTCTGGTCATCCGGTTGGCTATTCAACCAATCAAAGTGTAATCCTATCTAATAAAAGAGAAACATGCAAATTGACCGTACCTCCGCTACACCCACAAGCCACGCCCACAAGCCAATCAGGAGCGAGTATGCAAATTAACCCAACCAAGATGGCGTTTAATTTGCATATCCAGGCGCAGAGCGGAGACTGGAGACAGTAGAAGGAAGCCAAGCACTGCAGAAGGGAGCGAAGCTGTGGAGAAGCAAGCAAGCAGGGTGGCGGCAAAGGGAGGGAAGCAGGTGGGGCAGGGGAGAAGGGAGGGAAGCAGGCAGGGCGGCGGAGACCACCGCAGGAAGCCCTATTCTTGCAGGAATCTTCCTGCAACGGGCCTCTAGTATGCTAATAATATGCTAAGGCCCCTCAACCGCTTGCTATGACATGCACTGACCACCAGGGGGCAGACGCTCCAACTGATAGGTTAGCTTGCTGCTGGGGCCTGGCCAATTGGGACTGAGCGAGACTGGCCAGACACGCCCTGGAGCCCTCCTGCAGTCCCTCCCTGGCTGGCCAGCCTCCCACATCCCTCCCTGGCCCTGATTTTGCACTGGTGGGGTCCCTTGGCCTGGCCTGCACTCTCTCACAATCCGGGACCCCTCGGGGGATGTCAGAGAGCCGGTTTTGGCCCGATCCCACAGGCCATGCCGAGGGACCCCACTGGTGCATGAATTCGTGCACCAGGCCTCTAGTATTTTATATATAACTTGGAAAGAGTTACTTCAACATATGCTGACCTGCTTTCTCTTGTACAGGCATATTGACACACACTAGATCTCAGGCATAGAAAATTCCACAGAGATTTGTCTTTACACAGATCTTAAACATCACCCTCTGCGTGTCAGTCTGCAGGCTCCCCAAGCCTGGGAGCAGCCGTAGCCAGCTGCTCTGGTGTGATGGGGGGCGCATCGTCTCTGTAACGCGATGCTGGAAAACCCCAAGCTTTTGTAGAAGCAGAAAGAATTGTTTCAAAACAGAACTGCCACTGTCACACTTTGGTTGAGCAGACATTCCCAGAAGATCTAGGAGTGACATGTGATGAGTATAAAGGGAATAGAAAAGAGTTTCATTCAATGGCAGAAATTCCCAGGGAATACATTTTAGAAACTTTTCTTCTAAAACAAACAGACTTAGCCCTTGAGTTCTTTCTTTCCTCTGTCTACTCAATTGCTCATCACAATGAATTGTCCAGGATCACATACAAGTTTCTTCAAAAACTGTTTCTGGAAGAGACAAATCTTGCAAATGGAACAAGCTCATGGAAACAGTAGTGCCGGGTGAATTTGTCTTCAGAGCAGGAATAAAACAGATTATTTTTCAAAGGCCGTGCTTTTCCTAAGTGCTCATTACGTTTAAAGCCTCCCCTCCCCCCGCCCCGGGGAAGCCTCAGCACCTGAACAGTTACAAGCCCTGCCATGAGAAAGCAGAACAGGACAGTGGCACCAGCACACAATTTCAGTTTGGAATCAAAACTGCCCCTTGTTCATGGAAATCCCCCCAGAGGCGGCGGCAGAGGCACGGTGAAAGGGAAACATCACACATACTAGTACATGGCAATCAGTTTTGACACAGGGCTCATCAATAGCCCAGGCTTTCCCAGGCACATCATTATCTATCTGATCTGCCAAATCTGATACTTAACAACATTGTCTTCAGAACAGTTGACATACCCTGGAAAGTCTGTCTTGTAAATCACAAAGAAAGATGACAGGTCTCACAGATTTCATCAGTGATCAAAAAGAAGGGAGGCATACAGGAACAGGCACTAGTATACTTACACTTCCTGGCACAATGAACTCAGTGAGCTAAACGTATTTCGGGGAGGGGGAGGGCAGGAATCACCGCCTCAATTTTTATTGAAACCAAGTAAGAGACCACTGACTTCACCTATTAAACTCGGCTCTCAACTAAATGGACTTTTAGAAATGTAAAGAAATATGAACAGGCAGATGGCATGATTCTGTGGTATAAAGAAGTGGTGGGGAAGGCTGAGTCGGGGCAGCAGACTCATCAAGCTGTGGCTCCTCTCCCCTATCCTAAATCCATAGAATGAATAGGAAAATGCATTTTTTTAAAGAAAAGAAATCCACAACTATTCTGCCAAATGAGAAGAATCCTCCATAGATTAGACACAAGAACTCCCTGAAAGCAAGAAAACACTGAGAGCAGATAGATGGAGAGAAACTGTAGCCCAAGACACTCAGGAGAAGACTGGCTAAAAATGAAGCCAGGGACATTCGAAGCTCAAGGTGGTTGGTGCCAGGAGCCAGAAATGTCAAGGACAAATGATCTGGCAAGTTTGAGCAGGCTCCTGCGGAAGCAGCTCTCTGGCCAACCCTCTGCACTTCTACTGACCCACCTTGGACTAGGCAGCCAGCACCGGATCTGCCCGCCAATGCTAGAGTAAGTGTGAGCACTAAGGTCAGAGAGGCAGGGCAGTGTGCCCAAGGCAAACCAGGCCCCTCACACACAGAGACAAGGCCAGTCAGGTTCATCCTGCCCTTGCCCACAATGGTTCTTTAAAAAAGAGGTTAGAACTGTAGAATGAATATCCTCAGAAAATACAAGAATGACAACACACTTACACACACACAAAAGAGATCTTGAAAATTAAAATTGTGATCACTGAAGTTAAATTCAACTGATAGTCTGAACACTGGATGGATACAGTTGCAGAGCAACTCATGGAGCCAGAAGATCCACTTAAGCAATTCTTCCAGAATGTCGCACAACAGAGAAAAAGTAAGGGATACACAGAAAACAGAAACAAAAGGTCAAAGATCTCTTAAAGAAATTTTAGTCCTAGCCAGTTTGGCTCAGTGGATAGAGCATCAGCCTGCAGACCAAAAGGTCCCGGGTTTGATTCCGGTGAAGGGCACGTACCTCGGTTGCAGGCTCCTCTCCAGCTCAGGCCCTGGTCAGGGAGGCAACCAATCAATGTGTTTCTCTCACATGGATGTTTCTCTCTGTCTTTCCCTCTCTTCCACTCTCCCTAAAAAAAAAAAAAAAAAAATCAATGGAAAAATATCCTCGGGTGAGGATTAACAAAAAACAAAAAAGAATTTTAGAAACAAAAAAAATAGAGAAAGTAAACAAAGGAATAAAAACATTGCCCAGAATTAAAGAGATGATATCTGACTGAACAGGATTAATAGAAAAAGACCCACTCCTAAATATTCTGTGGTGAAATTTCAGAACACCTAGCACAGTGCAAAAAGACTAAAAATAAATAAATAAAAGGAGGTAAAAAAGACTCTTATTAAAACCTCAATGCAGGCGACCTCCTTAGATTGCGCTTTACTTTATGGCGCTTCACAGATATTGCATTTTCATCCATACTGAGGCAGGACCTTCCACCAACAAAAAGATTATGACTTGCTGAAGGTTCAGATGATGGGTAGCATTTTTTAAGCAATAAGTATCTTTTAATTAAGGCATTTACATTGACTTTTCAGACAAAATGCTATTGCACACTTAGTAGACTACAAGATAGTGTAAACATAACTTATATGCACTAAGAAACAAAAAAATATTCATGTAACGCGCTTTGTGATACTGGCTTTATTGTGGTGGTCAGGAACCGATCCCGCACTACCTCCAAGGTCTGCCTGTACAATCAGAGCATCTGGGTATTTCACTTACAGGTCATGAGACTACAGATGAGCCCTTCCTTTCCACCTGACCCGAGTCATTCCAAAAACACTGACACTAGTATTAACAGTCACCCAGGCCCTGGCTCTCTACTCCACTGCTGTTCATCTCCACCCACTTCAGTGAACTATGTAAACATGGTTGTTAAGATCACACCCTGGACCTCAAGATCTGGAAATGTTGCACTGAATTCCTCTCTGACTATGAGCTCCAAACTTATCAACCCTCTCATTAAAGAGGGTTTTAACCTCCTTAAGACTTGCCCTCCATTTACCTCACCCTATTCTTTTGTGCCATCAGGTCAGTTCTGCTGATTCAACTTCCTTCTCTGATTTGCCTGGATCCCATGATAAATCTCTTGATCTTTCATTGAATCCAACATTAATTTTTCACATAGCCTTGTCTACCAGTGAATCCCCAACTAGAATCAATTTACTTCATCATAATTGGCTTAAATTCCTGGGCTACTGAGCCCACTTAGATGGGCACAACCATGTCAATTGGCTCCAAATTGATCTGATCTCTAATTTCACCTGGGTTCTCGATGGCCTCAAAACTGTCTAACAATTCTTCATCTCTAGTCATTTCCTGTGTCCATTCTTCCATAGATGTTTCCAAATCTCCACCATTCTTTCAAGATCTCTAGCTGCCCCCAGTTCCTGTCACTTGCAATAAATGTCTTACTATATGATCAGGCTTTTCTGAAATATATTTTGTAAGTTATGTGTATACAATGAAAATATATTAAATTCTTAAGATAAAATAGGTTAGTAAAAGCATTTTTCAACATAAGATCTCACCTCCGTTCTCTAAGGTAATTATTCCTTCTAACTGCACTTCATACTACCAGTTGGGCTTTGCTTGAACCACCTTCCTGCCTTGGCTTTATCCATACCACTCTTCCGCTTTCCCTCCTACTTCTGACCACACCCCCTTTATTTCCTCCACTGGTTCCACTGCCAACATGCCAGTATGCCTCAGACCTCCTCTTTTCGCTGTAACATGCTCCCTGGGTGACCTCATCCACTCCACTCCCACAGCTTCATTTATTACTGCCACATGCTGACGACTCCCTCATTTATATCCAATAACCCTGACTCAAATATCCCACTCTTTATGACTCATCATTCCCAGATGTCCCCTCCATATCTCAACTTCAATACACATCCAACTCATTATCTTTACCCATTCACCTACTTGTCTGCATACTTCTTTTGGCTTTCTTTCTTGGGAAAGAAAGAAAAATTAGGTTACCTTTAATACTTCTTCTTCCTTAACCTTTACACTCCAGTCACTAAGTTCAGATGATTTAATCCAAAATTTAACTCAATGTGTCCATCACTCTTCATTTCCAAAGTCACTACTCATCTCCTCTCTCTCACCCTCCACCTTATCTTATATGCATTACACCAGTCATCAGCAACCTGGGCTGCACATTAGAATCACCTGGAGAACTATAGAAAATCCTAATGCTTAGGGCACACTCCAGACCAATTATATCAGTCTCTGGGGATTGGAGCCAGGCATCAGCATATTTTTATAGGTTCCCATATTATTCCAATATGCAACCACATTTAAGAATCTTCCAAAACTGAAGACATGAGCCCACAGATTGAAAGTGCATACCAAACACTAAGCAAGAAAAATAAAAACAAATCTACAACTTAACAAGTCAACATGAATAGCCTTGAAGATAAAAAGAAAGTCATGTAACAGTTCCTAGAGAGAAATACAGATTATCTACAAAGGAAATTACACCAGCAGCAGACTTGTCATATTAGATGACGAGACAATGAGTTAAAAATCTTCAAAGAGCCCTGGCTGGGTTGACTCAGTAAATAGAGGATTGGCCTGTGGACTGAACGGTCCTGGGTTCAATTCCAGTCAAGGGCACATGCCTGGGTTGTGGGCTCGATCCCCAGTTAGGGGCATGCAGGAGGCAGCCGATCAACGATCTCTCATCGTTGATGTTTCTCTCTCTCCCTCTCCCTTCCTCTCTGAAATCAATATATATATATTTTTAAATCTTCAAAGAGATGGGAGTAGGGAGGAAACTGTGAGCCTAGAATTCTATGGCCTGCTAAATTGTTCTTCAAGAATGAAATAGACTTTTTCAGACACACAAAGGTAAGACTCTACTGTTCAAAGGCCATTACTGAAAGAATTATCTTGCAAAGAATATACTCCATTATGCAGGTAAGTGAGCCAAGAAAACCAGAGAGGTATTTAATGATGCTGACTAAGTTTAGATTCTACCTAGAAAATACAAGATGTGTGAAATGTATGCATCACTCAAAGATGTCTATGACCTTAAAGATGATAATGTAGTTCAGTGCAAACAAATTTTATAACGAAAGTATTAGCAGGGTTCTGGCTAATTTTAATTGTTTTCTTGTGTAGTCCCAGTTCAGCTCCTCAATTTCTATAACTTTAGATAATAAAAGCAAGAAAGCAATGCAATAGAGATCATCATTTCACCCAGGCGCTTGTGTTGATCTCAGCTCCAATTGGAGACCCGGGCAAAAACAGGGTGGAGAAGACTCAAAACAGGATGAAGATTGCTTCTGGAGTAGTTGTGTGTGTAGAAAGTTATGTAGGACCTAGGACAATAATCCACCCAAAGGTACGGATCATTGCAGAGGCGAGACCAACTGTGATTAGTGTAGTGTATGTCAGGACGTAAATACATAACAATATGCCTTTTCTTATTAAGGGCAGGCTTGTGTGTAACTAAAATGTGTGGCCAACATATTATATAACAAAAGAAAAGTAAATCTGTAAATTATCAGAAAAGAAAAATAAACATTTTATATAAAATATAAGGGCACTTACAATGAAAATCCATTACTTTTCTAACTCAGGTTTACAAAATAAAGTCAACCTGTTTTATGTTGTGACCTGCTAAGAGGACATAAACACTTGGCCCTTTCAAAAGATAGTGGTCAAAGACAAAATGTTGATTTCATGGCTTGTTCTCTGTTCTTAACTGGAGTTGAGTCTCCTTTCATAGTCTTCTGTAAGTGGTGGTAGTTTGGCAAGATTTTCATCAGGAAATCCAGCTGCAATGCCCGGGGCTGTGGTTGCTCAGTCTGCACCTGACAAAGGCAGTCTACACCAGAGATCACTGTATTCTCAGGGATGACTTTACATGTATTTAGCTTGCACAAGCCCCAATAATGCAACCACTTGTCAATATTATATTTTTGTCTACATATGCTTTTGATTCTTTAACATTATTATCTCCTATTTTCAAGGCTTGGGAATAACAGCCAACTTCCTGGGTTTGGGTTCTGGATCTTCAGTGTTAGGAGTGATACTATCAGGGTTGACTTTATTTTGTAAACCTGAGTTAGAAAAGTGATGGTTTTTCATTGTAACTGCCCTCTATAATTTATATAAAATGTTTATTTTCATTTTCTGATAGTTTATAGATTTACTTTTCTTTTGTTACATAAAATGTTGGCCACAAATCTTAGTTATACAAAAGCCTGCCCTTAATAAGAAAAGGCATATTGTTATGTATTTACATCCTGCCATATACTACACTAAATAAAAATGTAGATGACAGAAAAAAACAAAAAGCACTGCAAATATAACAATGTTAAGATGTTTACTACTTACTTTTATTCCAAAAAAAGATGTACTATATCTAAATACTTATCAAAATTTCAAATCAATTTTACTTTTGTCATATCTTTTCATATTTTCTAGATGATTTGAAAATAATTTAAGAACCCCCAAAATGACATCATTCAATTACTGTAAAACTAAAGTTAATTTCCTTTCATCATATCTTAGTAAAATCAACAATACATCTTAATTTTATTAAATTAATCCTCAGTACTATATTCTATGAGTTAACACAAGAAAGAAAAAAAGACTCTTAACCAAGAATATAATTATGTATTTAATACACCTTGCTTTTAACAGCAATATTCAAAGTAAACACATAATAGACCTTATAACTTATTAAAGATTTATAGTGCTTACAAAGTTGATTCTAAAAATATACTTTTGTTCTAAATGAATAACATTATCTGGAAGATAGAATAATAAATTATAGTAGTATGTTAACTACCACTATAGTTAAGATTGTTTACATTTATTCAATATCAAATCCTCTTAGGATTTTAACACTTTCAGCCTTAAAATGTAAAAAGCATATTAAAGTTTGGCATACAAGATCTCAGTCTGACAGCAATGGTTTTATATCCAAAATTTTTTTTTTAAATTTCTAGTTAACATGTCAAAAGAGCATGGGCACATGCACATCCATATACATACACACATACATTCTCTCTCACTCAGTTCAGCACATACGTACATACACAAACACAGAGTAAGCAGAAGATTTCATTCACCCTTATTGTATCAGAAAACTGCCATCAATTTCAAAACTAAAAATTGAGGGAAAAGTTAACTAAAAATATATTCAAGCCATATTTAAATGATTCTAGTTGTGTTAAAAAATATGCACAAAATTGTTATCAAGATTTCTAACATGAATAATATGCCATCTCAATACATTCTTAAACAGGTTTGAACTATTCACTAATGGGCATATGAATAGATAGGAAATTATGTGCCCATCCATTCCCCAGATGGCATTCCTCTGACAATGACCCAGCACAAAGAAAGGATTTATTTTATACAGCCCAATAGATTATGGAACCCAAGAACGAACCCAATAGAATTAGAAACTTCATTAAATCTGTTTGGGATTTCTTAGGTGTTCCATGTGCAAAAGCAGCAGGATTCTATATTGCGAATGATAGTTAATATTACTCAACACTTTGTGGCATTGCAGAAGGTCATTTTGTATTTCTATAACATACATTTATTCTAGGTAAATTCCCCAATGGCCTTTACTTTTAATTACATATACTCTTAGATTTGGAGGAAAAACAATTTAATGCTGATAGCCTTTTCTGCTCATCACTTTTACCTCCAGTAAAATCTGCCAAAACAGAAAATTACTCTTTGGACTCTCTCCAGTAATGCAGGTTTGAAAAATGTTCTATGGAAGTTCATCTTCATTATATATTAAAACGTCCAAAGTTCTCCGAAACAACATTAAAATATAGGGTTGGGCAAAAGTAGGTTTATAGTTGTGAGTATGTGAAACAGTTTATTCTTTTATTATTATTTATTAATTATTGTATTATTTTCCATATGAACAACTGTAAAACTACTTTTGCCCCACTGTGTAGAAAGTAACTACACATTAGGGCACCCATAACTCAAACTGCTGTAATTAGAAAAATAAACAGGAACAACAGTAAGCGAAAGAGAATATACCAGTTTTCCATTTGTTTTTTGGCTTTCTTCTTGTTTTATTACACTAAGTTTATAATTGTTCAAAGCATTCTTATACTCTGCATGACAGTAAGAGAATATTTTGGCACATCAACATTGTGATACAATATATGGTATGTTTAAAAAATTAATTTAAAAATTTCATCTATTAATCAACATTTTTAATGTAGTGCATATATATCTTACAGTTATTTAAGTCAAATACACAAGGTTTGTAGCTGATTTACAGAGGAAGCAATCACAGATTGCAGGAATATATGTGTGTGTGTGTATATATATATATATAAATATACATATACATATATATATATATATATATATATATATAAAACAATCACAGTAAAAACTGCATCCTGGCAATTTTACAGTCCGTAGTTTCATTGGTATATCTATCATTTACATGCCCTTTTCATCTTGTTTTTCTATACAAAAAATATATTTTTGCCTTCTTCATTCCTGATGAGATTTTTCTGCGATCACTTTACATTCATACTGCAAAATTGAAAAGGTTAAAAGATTAACATGTAAAGGTTTATTTTGAAAAGCAATTTAAACTTAAAAGATCTAAAAATTAATTCTTTATTAATCTATGCACATTTTATTCCTCAAAGAATCTCAGAGTTAGACAACTATTAGGATTAAATGTGACAAATGTGATAGGGGGAAAACTTCACATTCTAAAAGTGGAGGGACAGGCAAAAGCAGAGGAAAGATGAGATTTTCGTATTACAAGCAAATAATGACAGTATATGATTCAGATGAGTCCTAGAATATGAAAGAAAGCAAAATAGGTTTCTTTGAGGGCTCAGTAAGGTGAATCAGCAAAGGAAAGGTCACAAACTTAAGGATAGAACTGACACTTTTGACTTTGAATTAAGGTAATATTTTTTTCAAATCACTTTACAATTTAAAGGAAAAAAACTATTACATTAGCAAAAACTTCTAGTCAAAACAATACTAGTGTTTTAAAAGTACAACTATAAAAATGTACACCCACAATTCAAAATAAAGGAAACGAATGCACTTAGAATAATTGGGTAGATTATCAAAAAGACAGCTTCGTAAACCACTCGATTCTCCTACTGATTAAAGTAGCAACCATTTGGTGAAACTGGTATGGCCTATGAATGTTACTCCCGGACACGTGCCACATATGACTGGGGTTATCAACAATGTCCCTTCCTTCTCAAGTAAAATGATCAAACATCTTGATTTGCTGAAGCTAATTCTAATTTATGTCATTGTAGCAATGTCGTTATTAATAAAACCTCCTTTCACTGTTAAAATTGTTCCTTTCTGAAGAGTAGAAACCTACAAACTAATTTACAAAAAGGATGGAAGATAAATCAGATCACCATAACACATTTTAGCTTTCCTATCCATGTTTGCTTCAACTTTTAATATACTTATGATTAAATTCTTCCAAATGATTTATTTCAATGGAATCGCAGAGAGAAATCAAAGAATGCTGTCTTCACAAATTACTTTCCCTTAAAGAAGGACTGTCATTTGGAGAAAACTTGTCTTACATCTCAATAACACAAAAGTGATTAAATAAGCATCACCTTACCATTGCCAGTTGTCGACCAATATTTCCCATTGTTATGCCTCCAGCAAAAAATATGCATGGTAACCAAGAGCGAACATAGAGAAAATCTGGAGAAGTATACCTAGAATAATAGAAATGTTTTTAATGGTACAATACTTATTTAAATAATTACAATAGAAATAAATTGCTCCTCAGATTAACGTGGCTAATCCAATTTTAAAATCTCAATCTGAATTCCGTTACCATTTATCTATTTTAGCAAACAAGCACCAAAAAGAACACTTACTGATAAACACCATTATAGACGAGCAGTTGAGTGACCAAGGTTGCCAAGAAAGCAATTCCTACTCCAAGGCCAAAACCAGTTCGAGATCTATCAAAAGTCCACCACAGTCCAATGGAGAGAGCAGCCAGTGTGAGAGACAACTGTATGTTGTTATCAAAGTCCACTTTCTGAGATCAGTGTTAAAGAGTCATCTTAAAACTTATAACCAAATAATATCATCTGTTCATTTTTCTAAAATCAGACATGCTACTATTAAAAAGGGAATTGCTTATTCTACAGTGCATTCAGTCTTTTAATACAATGTATGAGATTAGATGGGATTAAAATTATCTCTGGTATTTACTAAAGACACACAGAGGGCATGATATTTCAATAGATACTACCAACGTGTAATTCCTAAAAAAAAAAAAAACACTTTATATACATTCCCAATTATAAGATCGGACCCATTATATGAGAACTGCTTTCTTTGCTAAAAATGTTAACAGGAAGCCTCAGAACACAAGATTTACTACAGAAACACACTTTTAATAAAAAGAAAACCAATATTACTTCTCAAACAGGTTGAGAGTTAGTTGAGAATCATACAGGAACTCGAAAATAGAAGAGCTGACAGCTATTTAACAGGGTGCACATTCTCTATATGATTTACTGGCAGACACATTTTATAATAATGCAGTTCAGAAACAAGAGTACCAAGGACACAGTATCCCTTTCTATTATGTCAACTGTTCTAGTTTTAATTTGTTGAGGATAAAGCCTTGAAGTGAATATTATCTTGCAACCTGCCAAGCTATTTTGGTGCCTGAGACATGCTGGTATAGGACAGTTAGCACAAATGATATTTTATTTCCATCACCTACTTAAGCGTCAATTCACCAATGTACAGCCCTTTTCTATTCTAAAATCTCTGAGCAAAATGCAGCTTTACACATTCAATTTTCCCATTTCTTTGCTAGAGGATTACACTAAAGGAATGAATTTCAAGTATTATTAAAAGGACATTATCTATGTCCCAAAGGCCACATCTTGGCTCTATATCCAGCTCCCCATGGGAAGACTACATATCTTGTCAAACTGGCCATGCTGCAACTGGAGAGAAGAAAGCAGAAGTTCAAAAGATCGATCTGAAACCATCTCCTACTTCCTTTAACACCCTGCTAT
The DNA here is from genome assembly GCF_951640355.1 of Cnephaeus nilssonii. NCBI lineage: Eukaryota > Metazoa > Chordata > Mammalia > Chiroptera > Vespertilionidae > Cnephaeus > Cnephaeus nilssonii. Next base: position 83,078,587 of record NC_137081.1, on the reverse strand, counting down.
TTACCCCCTCCACACACCCTCACCCAACCAGCTGGTATCCTGAGCACAGTGTGCTTACTTCTCAGATGTTAGAGGCCTCTCCTTCGAGGTCACTCCCTGTTGAGGCTAGATTTATCAAGAAACCTCCAGGTTATGAGTATGCTTTCTGAAAAAGTTTTGCTTATTCTTTAGCGACTTAATACCTCAAACTCCATGAAGGAAGCTTGTGAGCTCTGATTTCTCTATGCAAAAACATTCTTGTAAAGAGTAGACTTTGACATTAACTGAGTTCTGTCTTGCTAAGTTAACTTCATTAAGAACCAAAGCAAAATAAGGAGGCTTCTATGGTAAACAGGTAAAACATCAACCTTAAAAACAGCACCATGTGATTTTTATGAAGTCAAATTAATTTAAGTCTATGCTATAAATATGTAAACACTTTATGTTTGGCTTAAAGGAGGTCCAGCTAAGACTGCCATGTTTAAGTATTTGATTGAGAGAGAAAGAAAATAAAGACCAAAGCGTTTAAATTAGATATATAAACATTTTTAAATTCTAGGAAAAGGCTATTTAAATTCCTCAACTTAAAAGTAGTTGAACTGTCTGAGATGAAAAGGTCTAGTCCACCATATAGAGAGCATTTACACACTTGTGGAGCTCCTGATAGGAGAATGAACATCCCCAGGTTGGAGTCAGGATCTCTGGGGCCTGGTCTCAGCTGTAGGACAGCCTTACAGTATGAAAGACTTGGCAAAGCACCTAACCTCGCTAGCTTTCATTTGTGTTATTTTAATAAAGAAAATGTGAAACTAGGCGATTTCTAAGTTTTCTTCTAGATACGACATTCCATGAGTCTATCTGTTTAAGCCCTCCTAATCATTAAGTTTGTTTGCTATAAAATCCTAAATATCAAAAATTTTCCCCAAACTAAAAATGTTGCGACATTTTTTAATACTAAAGGAAATGGAAAACCAACATAATAACAGCCACTGAGAGCCTTCCAAATCCACAGACCTCCAAAGGCCAGAACACTGGGAACAGAAAGGCAGATGCAATGTGTTTTTAGCATAGAGGACCTTGCTCTTTTCTTGGTTCCTCTTCCCAAGCTTCTCCAAAACACCTCAATACTTTCTGCAAACGGCATAGCAATCCAGCTGCCACATGACCCACCCTCTCTCTATAACCAACTAACAGCCCTGAGCCCAATGCAGTTACAAGAGGAAATGGTGGGCAGCGTGAGTCATACTTCCTGCTCTTCCCAATACCACAGGCTCCACCACAACCATTCTGTAAGCAACATCTTCTAGAAGAGGGAAGACTCAACTAGCATTTCCCAGATCCTCTTCTACAAAGGAAAGTTGGGGTAGGGAGAAGAAAGTAGGGAGGATGACAGAATGAAAGCCTTATGAGGGCAAAAACTTTTGCTCTGGGGGTAGACATTTTTCTCTGAGTGGTAGAAGGGAAGAAGGGAAATACTAGGTGTACCGGTTAACAATGCGGATTTTGTAATCAAAGAAAACACGATAATTTCAAAAGAATCATCAAAAGTGCTTTATTCAAAGTAATGTCCATCGCTAGCTACACATTTTCCCATCTTTCAGGTAATTTGTGGATACCATACCAATAAAACTTCTCTTGTTTTGAGGCATACCATTCAGAGACCCAATTTTCCACTTCTTCATAAGTTTTGAAGTTCTGCACAGAAAGTGCAGGTGCCATCTATCGGAACAAGTGGTAATCTGAAGGAGCAAGGTCTGGTGAATACGGCGGGTGGGTTAATACTTCCCAGGCAAGATCTTTTAACGTGTCTTTAACTGGTTTTGAAGTGTGTGATGGTGCGTTATCATGAAGCAAAATTACTTTGCCGTGTCTTCTGGAACATTCTTATGATCTTTTCACAATCAAAGCGTGGTTCAAATTGATTATCTGTTGTCGGTAGTGATCAGTATTAATGGTTTCACCTGGTTTTAGAAGCTCATAATACATCACACCTTCCTGATCCCACCAAATGCAGAGCATTGTCTTCTTTCCAAAGCAATTTGGCCTTGCAGTCGATGTTGATGGTTGACCTGGATCAACCCATGATTTTGTGCATTTGGGATTCTCAAAATAAATCCACTTTTCATCGCCAGTCACAATTCGATGCAAAAAAAGACTTTCTTTCATGCCGTTGAAGCAACATTTTACTGATGACTTTTCGGCTTTCCATTTGTCTTTCGTTCAGTTGATGTGACACCCATTTTCCTTCCTTTAAAATCTTTCCCATTGTTTGTAAATGATCGGAAATTGTTTGCTGAGCAATATTTAATCTTTCTGCAAGTTGTTTCTGAGTTTGACACGCAGCTTCATCCAATAATGCTTGTAATTGTTGGTCTTCAAACTTTTTCCTTGTCTTTCACATGGAAATCATCACTTTTAAAGCATTTAAACCAGCGTTCACAAGTATTTTGAGATGGAGCATGTTCACCATTAGCTTCCCGAAGTATACGATAACTTTTTCTTCAAAATAATGAATTAAAACTTCCCGCAAATACTCTTTTTTTGGCACGAAATTTGACATTTTTAAGCGTAAAAATATCTATGATGTTAACACCTTCAGCAAATTTGATATATGAAGTTTTGAAGCTTATTGTCAATACAACAAAATAGCATACATATCAAATCGTGTAAATATATATATATATATATATATATATATATATATATATATATATATATCAACATATGTGTAACTCCATCTATTGAAAAAAATCCGCATTAACCGGTACACCTAGTACAAGCTATTTGTCCTTCTAGCTAGGACACTATAAAAATAATCATTAATCACTAAATGAAATGTCAGAATTCTTAAATGATCAAACTGTAAAAATATGTCCCTGGCCTGGCTGAGTGGCTCAGTTATTGGAGTGTCATCCCATACACCAAAAGGTTGCAAGTTCAATTCCAGTTAGGTCACATACCTAAGTTGTGGGCTTGATCCCTGGTCCAGGCATGCATGGGAGGCAGCCAATCGATGTTTCTCTCTAACACTGAGGTTTCTCGCTCTCTCGCTCTCTCCTCTCCTCTCTCTTTAGATCAATAAACATATCCTCAGGTGAGGACTAAGAAAAGAATACACACACACACACACACCTCTTAGGGGAAAATAAGTTCTTTTGACCATGGTCTAAGCTGTATATTTCTATGATGCCACCTTTAAGAACATTTATGTGGTTTGCTGGTGTTGATCAAAACCAATAAATAACAAATGGTCTTTTTTTTAATTATAGGTTCTTGAAATTCAAAACAAAAAACCAGCACCTGAAGCCACCACAAGTCTTTACTGGCAAAACTTAAATGAAAAAAGAGGAAAGGAATCCTTTGAAAATTTACCTGTTTCAATCCTAGATTTACCAAAACTGTATGTAAGTAATTTAGTAACCTAACTTAAGAAAAACATGTAAATGTTTTAAACATGCAAATTTTCTAAGTTATATGGAAAGAATGGGATTTAAATGAAAGGCTAAATCCCACACATATAGATGCTACTGTGATGTGTTGACAATACGAAGCACATTCTTTTATGACTCAGTGGGCATATCACAATTTGACAACAATGAAGTTGCAAGGGGCCCTTAACCTTTGGTTTGTCGGGAGCTGCTTTGTTATTATGCATTTCATTACGGCAAAAAGGATACAGCGCTGGCATGATTTATACCAACAAAGACGGCTACGCACCGCATTACACTGGACCACTCTCTTTTAAATTTATGTGGTTCTCCTAGATGCCTGTCAATGCAGGGGTATAATAACCCAATCACCGCTGCAGGAAAAAAAGAGAAAAAATTATGTTATCTCCAATGTGATACTGGCGAAACTTAAGCTAAGAGTCACTAAAACCACCATAAGCATTTGAAAGATTCTTTAAAAAAGCTCTTCAAGTTACTTAATGTCAATTGCTGATATTTTAAACTTACCTCCCAAAAGAAAAATAAATGAGAGCACCACTGAAGCATTATAAATGATTGTAATATAATAGACACAACACTACTTCAGTCTATGATTCACAATTTAGCAGAATGGACTAGATTCATGCTACTTTTCTAATACTAATGTCTCTGAGACTTGAGAAGTATCAAATCATTTGGCAGCTAAGCAATGTTCTCTCTAAGCTATATTACCATGAAACATTCTATTAAATGCCACAAATCTACAGAGAAGGTAGGAAATAACCATGTACAACAAGCTCACCATACACACAATATTCTGATAGCTATGGCTGACCCGTTCCATAGATCACCTTTGCCCCTCTAGCTTCTTGTCTCAGTCTCCTGCATCTAGCCCTTGATCTGACACTCCCTTCCACCCTGGCCCTCTAATGAAACTCTAGGTCTTGTTGTCAAAGCAGAGTAACTCACAACAGAACTACATATAAGACTCATTCTGCACATAAAAATGGAGGAAACATGGTCTATAACAGTGGTCGGCAAACCGCGGCTCGCGAGCCACATGCAGCTCTTTGGCCCCTTGAGTGTGGCTCTTCCACAAAATACCATGGCCTGGGCGAATCTATTTTGAAGAAGTGGCATTAGAAGAAGTTTAAGTTTAAAAAATTTGGCTCTCAAAAGAAATTTCAATCGTTGTACTGTTGATATTTGGCTCTGTTGACTAATGAGTTTGCCGACCACTGGTCTATAAGAATTACATATTTTTGGTAAAACTTTAAATTCACTGATAAAATATATCATTTTAGTACACTTCTTTTGTAAAGACACCCTTGATTGCTAACTGTGTAATTAATTATTAATAAATATATGTAAAATGTCCAAAATTGAGTATCAAAATATTCTCACACAATTTTTAACTTACTTGTCAAACCTCAACTTTTTATTCACTTAGTTGAAGATTTGAAATGCTTAGTCATTTTTAAAAAAAGACTTTTTAATGAACCCAAGCTTTCTTTAACAAGTTATAAGGAAAATGTATTTCCACCGATTAAAGTTAGCAAAGCAAAACTGCTAGCTATTTCCTGTTAATCTTCCTAAAAACAGAATGCTTATGCTCACTAGGAAACAAAGACACAACTGTCACATCAGTTGAAAAGCATGTTTAAAATGTCTCATACTACCTTTGGCTTAGCATGAAACTGTTGTACCAAAATCTGTGTCCCTGAGGGTCAGAAGCTCTCCCTGGCCTGATTTTGGCTACCTATACCTCACAAAAGATGCATTTGATCATCAAGGAAAATGGAAATCAATTAGTATCAAAACTCACAGGCCAGCAGAGCAGTGGAGCAGTATGAAGAAGAGGCTGCAATAATGTATGCATTTTCTAACCCACAAAACACTTAAAGGTGCCCTTTTGAGTTAGACCTTTGCTGACTATAGATGGTTCATAGACCATCAACAGATTAGCAACAAACTTCAGTTAATGCAGAGGTGCAAAAACTGCTAGTAAATTTAAAAGTTTTATATTATAACAGGTCCTTGAATAATGTCACTTCATTCACTGTCATTTCACTGCAACATTATAGGAGCTTAAACTCTTGTTTACATCAATTAGCCTATGATAGACTGAGTTGTCTGTCATTTCAATTAAAGTTGCAGAACCTATGAGGACTTCAAATGAGAACTTACTGTATATTCCTATTTAAAAGGCTAGGCTCTAAAATCCTATAATATTTTCAAATTGACAGCATTTTCAAATTTTTACAAAATTAAAATGGCAACAAGTATGCCTAGGAGTTGAAATGTATCTAAATGAATATTATCTCTTTTTTTTTTCCTTAAGGGGTCATGAAACGAACAGCTCAGATGTCATTCCTCACTCTCATTCTTGCTCTTTCTCCTCCCTTTGCCTATTGCTAAGTAAAATCAACTAAGATCAGGTATTTCAAGTCAATTTTCCTCAGCAGCTGATGCCATAGGTAAAGAATTATCACACAGAGAAGACCGATGTGTGTGCAAAGATATAAATAAGTAAACAGACTATATTTTTATGCATGTGATGTCAGACTCACAAGTGAGAGAGAACTGAGGAGAGAGAGCAAAAACACAAAAGGAATTTAAACCACCATGCTGCCAACCTTGGGATCTGGCAGTAAAAATCAAATCCATTGAGTATGCATGGTTTTCCATTGCTCACTGCGAGGGAGAATTCAAGGAAGCTTGTCACTTCCCATTACATATCTTCTTTCTTTCCCTTTAAATAAAGGCATGGCAGAGTCTGATAGCAATGGCTACAGCACAGTGAACCTCCCTGTGTCAGAGCTCAGCAAAGGCAGTTCTGGTCTTCTTTCCCTCTTTCTCCACTTTCTTATTTCAACAAGAAAGATTATTTTATAAGTATGCCTGTGTAAAATCATAGGCAAACAAGTCCTGGTTAACCAGATGGTTCTCAGATGCAAAACCGTATTTCTTGGGATAGCGGCATACCTCATTGTATTGAACTTTGCTTTATTGAGCTTTGAAGATATTTTTTTCCAATTGAAGGTAAGACCCTCCACCAGCAAAAAGATTACAACTCACCTCAAGCAAAGATGTTTAGCATTTTTTAGCAATAAAGTATTTTTAATTAAGTTATCTATATTGTTATTTTAGATATAATGCTGTTACACACTTAATAGACTAATGTATAACATAAACATAACTTTTATATGGACTGGGAAACCCAAAAATTGATGTTACTTGCTTTATTGCAATATTTGCTTTATTTTGGTAATTTGGAACCAAACCTGCAAATCTCCAATGTATGTCTATATATTTATTTCCCAGTGACTAGATATAGCCTATCAAGACTATAAACAAAAAGAGTTTGTAAAACACCAATATTATCATCACTTTTACATGGTAATGTGTTTAATGCAGTGATACACTAAAAGGAATAGTTGAATCAAACATTTTTCAAAGAAAAGGGGCTAAAAAAAGAAAACCACTGAATGAGATATATTTTCATGGAAAATGATTATAGGATAGGCAGTGTTTTCATGCAACAAATAAGCTCCTACACTGTATCTGGTTCTTGGTATTTGCTGGGGATTTAAAAAGAAAAAAAAAAAAAGAGGAGAACCAAGATGGCAGTGTACATAAACACCTGCACTCTCCGCCTCCCACAACCACATCAAAATTACAACTAAAATACAGTACAACCATAGCACTCAGAACTGCCTGAAACATGGCTGAATGGAAGTCCTGCAACTAGAGAAGGGAAGAAAGCATATTGAGACTGGTAGGAGGGGCAGAGGCACGGACTAGATTGGTCCGACACCCATATGTGGAGTTTTTTAATTGGGAGGAATATCTCTAAGGACTCCCATGAGAAGCAGGGGGTCCTAGCCGCAAACCAGACCCCCATCCCAGGGTTCCAGAGCTGGGAAGAGAAGTCCCCATAACTTCGAGCTATAAAAACCAGTGGGGATTGTGGCTGAGTGACATGGAGGCTGCTGGAGTCACAGGTGTTCCTCTTAAAGGGCCCACACACAAACTTACATGGTCTCGCTTCCTCTGAGCTCCAGTGCCAGGTGGTGGCATTGGGGGAAATCCAAGGACATCCGGGGAAGAACTAGACTGCCTGGTATAGGGGGAGGAACTCAGGGATGGCTTTCTCCCAGACAGGGGTGCTTACAGGGGTCATCATTCCTGTGCTGGAACCTCCCCGTTGCAGAGCTGACTGGAAGCCATATCTGAGTTTCCATCAGTATGACCCACACTGTTCCCTCTGCCCTGGTGATTCCCTGAGATGCTGCCCCATCAAATTTGCAGCCCCACCCAAGCTGTTTGCAGCTGCTTTTCCATATGAATGGCCTGTCCTGGCTCAGGCTTCAGACTTTGCTAAAATATCTCAAACAAGCAGCAGCTGGAGTACAACATGTCCCAAACCAATCAATAAAAGGCCCAATACTTGGCTCCAGCACCAGCCTGCCTTGCTTCACAGCCGAGCCTCACCTGGGCACTTCCTAGCCCAATACAAGTAGCACCCATCTGTAGACCTCTCTGTAGCTCCTGATGGGTGGCCCCAGGTATTGGCTGGCTTTGCACCTCCCAGGAGGCCCCTAAGCCAGTGCAACCGGTGGACAGCTTCAGACCATACCAGATTACAACTCTACACATTCACAAGCAACACACTCAAGGGGCAGACTCAGTGAGCACCAAAGCCCTACTAGAGAAAGTCCTGCTCCACAGGGGTGTCTCCTGCACAGCCACTTGGCCTGAAGGTCAATTCCTCCCAGTAAGCCAACAGCAAACAAGGCTAAACTACAACAAGACTGCACACACAGCCCACACAGGGGTGCACCTAGAGTGCCCAGCTCAGGTGACTGGGGAGACTGAGCCACTGGGCCCTACAGGACACGTAATACACAAGGCCTCTCTACCAATTCCAGAAAACATAACAGCTCTACCTAATATATAGAAACAAATACAGGAAAGCAGCCAAAATGTGGAGACAAAGAAGCATGTTACAAATGAAAGAAATGGAAGCAAGTAAACTACTGAATACAGAGTTCAAAACAATGGTTACAAGGTTACTCAAGGATCTTAATGAGAGCTTCAAGGGACTTAATGAGAGCTTCAAGAGAATAATGAGAACATCAAGGGACTTAGTGAGACTTTCAAGGATCTTAGTGAGACTGTCAAAGACATGAAAAAGGACGAAACAGAAATGAAGCATACATTAACTGAAATAAAGAATTCTTTCATAGGGATTCAACAGTAGAAACAAGGGTTCTGAAAAGCAAATCAACAATTGGGAATATGAAGAAAAAAAACACCCAATCAGAAGAGCAAAAAAAAAAAAGAAAGAATCCAAAAATATGAAGATAGTGTAAGGAGCCTCTGGGACAACTTCGAGCTTAACAACATTCGCGTTATGGGGGTGCCAGAAGGAAAAGAGAGAGAGCAAGATATTGAAAACCTACTTGAAAAAAATAATGACTGAAAATTTCCTCTACCTGGTAAAAGAAATAAACTTACAAGTCCAGGAAGTGCAGAGAGTCCCAACAAGAGGAACCCAAAGAGTAACACCAACACACATCATAATTAAATTGCCGAAAGTTAAAGACAAAGAGAATCTTAAAAGCAGCAAGAGAAAAGCAGTTCATTACCTACAAGGAAGCGCCCATACAACTGTCAGCTGACTACTTACAGAAACTTTGCAAGTCAGAAGGGAGTGGCAAGAAATACTCAAAGTGATGAATAGCAAGGACCTACAACCAAGATTACTCTACCCAATAATGCTATCATTTAGAATTGAAGGTCGGATAAAGAGCTTCACAGACCAGAAAAACTAAAGGAGTTCATCACCATCAAACCAGTATTACATGAAATGATGAAGGGTATTCTTTAAGAAGAGGAAAAAGAAGAAATAGATTTAAAAAAATATGATCAATAAAATGGTAATAAATATATAACTATCAACAATTGAATCTAAAAATCAAAATAAATGAACAAGAAATCTAATGAACAAAATAAACTAATGAATAAGTAGAATTAGAGGCATGGAAACATGGAACAGACTGAGGAATCTCAGAGGGAAGGGGGGTGGGGGGCAAGAAGAAAGTAAGCAAAGATCTTATATGCATATATGCATTACCTATGGACACAGACAATAGGATGGTGAAGGCCTGGGACCGGGCAGGAACTGGCTGGAGGAGGGGCAATGGGGGGGGGGAGGGGGTAGAGGGGAAATCTGTAATACGCTCAACAATAAAGATTTAAATTAAAAAAAAAAAAGAAAAAGAAAAAAAGAGTAAGATATGACCACATTCCCAAAGTGACCAAAGCAACAATTAAATACAGTAATGTGTTTAGGGATAGCACTAATAGGGCCAGTGAGGTCTCAGTCTTCTCCTGGCATGTGCTGAGGGGAGGAGAGGTGTCAGGAAAGCTAGGGTGACAGGAAAGCTTCACAGAAGAGGTGATCCTTGAGGCAGGAGCATTTAGCAGGTAAATGGTGTGAAAAGAGCTTTCTAACCAAAGCATTTGGGAACAGAAAACACCAGTATCACCTGGAAACTGTAGGGGTTAGGCAGAAAGGGAGCTCAGCATCCAGAAAGGCTCTGAGGAAGGTAAAAGTAGACAAGGGCCATATCATAGAGACTTTATCCTGCAGATATGGGGAACCAGGAAAATAATGCCATCACACCTGTATCTTGGAGGGAGGCTGAAGGGTGATACAAAATTAGAGGCAGGAAAAGAAAAGACCTGAAAATGCCAAGCAGAGTGGTTGAGGGCTTCGCCCAAAAAAGAGACAGAGGAAAGATGTAAAACTTGGAAACTGGATGTGCGAGTTAAAAGAGAGAGGCAGACTTGTAGGGCTCTCCAGTAATTGGGTAACTGACTGCATGGCTAAAGGGGAAAGATTTATTTTTTTCTTTTTAAATTAGACATTAGTTTCATAAGTATGAACACAATCTGGTAACTTGTGATTTTTGAGTCAACTTCTCTACTTACTTTACCCACATAATTATAGTTGTCTTTTTTCTATTTATTATTCAGAAAGATTCCTTTATGGTCCTCAATAATGTTGAAGAATTTTCTAACTCCAATTCTAATGCCCTGCACATAAAGAAGTTAATCAACTCCAAACACTAATCATTATTAAGCTAAAAACAGAGAAGCAATTTACCAGAGTTCTCTACTAGTTGGCCCTCCAGAGGCACTAGTAGCAAATTCTCAGCCCTATGTGTTATACAGAAAGGTAGAAATAACCAGGGACCCTTCTGTTTACATGTAAAGAATGGGGGTTGCAGAGACCCTCAGTCTGTGAATACTAGTTGGACAGGAAAATCAAAGGACAATAATCAAGTTTTTTTTATTTAAGATGGTGAGAGCTTAGAGAGCTTTGAAAATGCATACCAACACATACACAAAATACATGCATGCTACGTACACACGCAGAGTCATACACATGATATTTCTTACATCATTTATTTTTTCGTAATATTTTCCCTAAAATTGGGGGCAGGAGGAGGCAGCAATTACACAAGAATTCATTTTCCATTTTTGGCAACTTCTCCAAATCTGATATCTTACCCAACAAAACCAGTAGCAGAGGTGACTGAAATCTAGATTTCCTAATGCCTCTACTTTCTTTTGCCTGGGTGCCTCATAGAATGCACTGTTTTCAGAAGAAACAATTAAGCAAGAAATGCAAATCCCCAAATGAAAGGGTGTGATGTTGAGTTTGTAAGTGTGAGAAACCTACTGGCTGGGAAAAGGAAGGAAAGCATGGACAAAGTGAATGAAATGTAGTATTAACATTTAGAAATTTCCTTTGTGGCAGAAGTGCCCCCATCACCCTGTTCTCCATAACAGAGGTACAATAAAACCTTAGTTAAGTCCTGCCCAAGTCCAGAAGGTGCAACACACGCCAGTGCATTCCACTCCAGCTTCGCACTTAGGAGGCTGGAGGCTTTGAAAAAGGCACCCTGAGTAGAGGAGGCCTGGGACATTTGACCTAGCTGCACCAGTCACTGGCTCTGGAACCCTGGGTCCCTTAATATCCTCTTATCATTCAGCTTCCTCATCCCCCCAAAATAGGCACAATGCTCCCAAAGTTGGCCTGCAGGTCCTTGGGGTGGAAGCATGTGTCTGGCACATTAGTAGACATTCAGTAACTATTTCCTTCCTCTGACTTTCCACTTGTCTATTCCTAAAAGACATGTTCTTCCAAGTCACCAAAAGCTTCTATTGGTGGCCACAGAGCAGTCACATGATAGTAGAAAATAACCAAGAACTAGTAAAATTTGTTAGGAACACTTTTTCTCTTTTCAGAATTTTTACATGATACAACAGAGAATGATGAAATATAATTTATACTGTCTTCTCTTTGTTTGGACTATTTACCTATTCTCTCAGAGAATAATAATAACCCTGTGGAAACTAAGAACCATCACCTTTATAACTTCTCTTTTGATGTGAATGCTATAATAGTGAGACGTCAATAAATAAAGCACACTGAAGCCTCACCATGACAACACACTTCCACTCATGTGATGGAATTATGTAATTGTCTAGTTAGTTTCACCAGGACATTCAAAATGCCTTACACCTAACTTCTTACCCTTCAACCTCCAGTTTTGGATGTAAGTCAAGAAGTATCTATATTACACTGTAAAGTATTCATGTATATTAAGTATGTGACACCAAGCAGACATTCAAAAAAAGCAATTTTCTCCCTCATCAGAATTCCCTTCTACTACACAATTATGTCTTCTATGACCTTATTATATAAAATACTAGAGGCCCGTTGCACGAAATTCGTGCACGGAGGGGGGCTGTCCCTCAGCCCAGCCTGTACCCTCTCCAATATGGGACCCCTCGAGGGATGTCCGACTGCCCGTTTAGGCCCGATCCCGGTGGGCAGTCGGATCCCTAAACGGGCAGTCGGACATCCCTCTCACAATCCAGGACTGCTGGCTCCCAACTGCTTGCCTGCCTGCCTTCCTGATTGCCCCTAACCGCTTCTGCCTGCCAGCCTGATCACCCCCTAACCACTGCTACCAGCCTGTTTGCCCCCAACTTCCCTCCTCTGCCGGCCTGGTCACCCCTAACTGCCCTCTCCTGCAGGGTTGATCACCTCCAACTGCCCTCCCTTGCAGGCCGGGTGCCTCCCAACTGCCCTCTCCTGCTGGCCATCTTGTGGTGGCCATCTTGTGTCCACATGGGGGCAGGATCTTTGACCACATGGGGGCAGCTATATTGAGTGTTGGAGTGATGATCAATCTGCATATTACTCTTTTATTAGATAGGATAGAGGCCTGGTACAGGGGTGGGGGCCAGCTGGTTTGCCCTGAAGGGCGTCCCGGATCAGGTGGGGGTTCCCTTGGGGCATGGGGCGGCCTGAGCGAGGGGCCTGTGGTGGTTTGCAGGCCGGCCAAGCCCCCTGGCAACCCAAGGGGAGGCCCTGGTATCTGGAATTTATTTTCCTTCTACAATTGAAACTTTGTAGCCTGGAGCGGAGCCAAGCCTGGGGCTCCCTCTGAGGCCGGCAGCCATTTGTGTTGGGGTTATAATTGAAACTTTGTTGTCTTAAGCAGGTGGGCCCGGCCAGGGTGTGCGGAAAGCTTTGCTTCCCCTGTTGCTAGCGGCAACCCTGGCCTGCTCTCTCAAGCTCCATTCTGCCGCCATTTGTTTGAATTTGTTTACCTTCTATAATTGAAACTTTGTAGCTTGAGTGGAGGCTTAGGCCTGGCAATGGCAGGCGGAAAGCTTGGCTTCCTCTGTTACCTAGGAAACCTTGCTCTCTGTGGCTGTAGCCATCTTGGTTTGGGTTAATTTGCATGCTCACTCTGATTGGATGGTGGGCGTGGCTTGTGGGTGTGTCAGAGGTATGGTCAATTTGCATATTTGTCTATTATTAGATAGGATTATTAATCTATTAGAATTAGTCATTAAAAAAAGCTAAACAGCTACTCATTATGACAGATCAGCGTCATCACTAAGGCTTCTGAAATGCTCCACTTTATCCATTATACACTGTCCACCAAACAAAACATACAACATGAAGCTTTTAACTCGAACAAAATTATCCTGTCAGGTTTTTATCTACTTCAAAATGAAAACCATAACAAACCCTTCAAACCACGCCTTCAAACCAAACAGTGGTGATCATCATCAAAATAACCTAAAGTAAGACTTACGTGAGATGGGTTGAAGATAGAGGAAAAATTAAGAGGTTGAAAGCCTCATCCTGAAGGGAATCAGGTTTTTAGGATTACATTTTTGAAAGACGTAGGACAGATAGAAATCAGACACAAAAGAGTATATGCTCTATGATTCCTTTTGCATTACATTTTATAACAGGCAAAAATAACCTAGTCATGGAAAGATCAGTGGAAGCCTGAGGCTGGGGGTGGGAAGTACACTGCAAGAGGGCACAAGAGAATTTGTGGGGAAAGGCAATGTTCTATAACAATTGTGGTGGTAGTTACATGAATGCATGCATTTGTCTAAACTCACCAAATTGTTCATTTAAAATAGGTACATTTATTATATTTAATCTAGAGGCCCGGCGCACAAAATTCGTGCACGGGTACTGTCCCTAGGCCTGGCCTATGATCAGAGCCATCTTCTCCAGCTGCCCACAGCCAGCCCTGCCCCCCGCCGCCACCCACCCCTGGTTCCCCATTCCCTATAGGGTGATCGGTGCCTGACAACCAGGGGAAGGGACCGAGAGGTTGGCTGTTCCCACTTGCTCGCCAGCCCCGCCCCTGCCGCAGGTGGCCATCAGGTGATCGGAGACTGCCAGCTGGGGAAAGAGGCCAAGGCCTCATAGTGACCAGTCCAGCGGTCATTCTGGTCGTTCTGCCATTAGGGTCAATTTGCATATTACCCTTTTATTATATAGGATTACACCTCAATAAAGTTGAATTTTTAAAAAATATGAATCCAGCCCTGACAAAATCCACACTCATTCATCCCATTTTCTTCCTAAGCATTACAGAAATAACCTGCACATACCTGAAGCTGTGCCACAGCACGGTGGCACCCACCATGCTGAAGAAAAGATGCTTGCAATCACATCAGGTGGGAAAAGCGTCACATTTCTCTGAATCTGAAGTAAATTTAACACTAATGCCAGAAATACTCCAATAAAAAATAGCACTACTCCTCGAATCATCAAATTTACACTCCAGCTCGTTACAGATGAGATGTAAGGACCATGCTTTTTGGGCCCAGGTGACTCTGTCTCTCCTTCTGCCATGGTTTCATAAGTTCAGTAGGCCAGCAGGAAAAAAAAAAAAAAAGGCTTCCCAGCTGAAACGACTTGTCTGTGAATCAAAGCAGATTGGCGTTTCAACAGAACCGCATCTTGCCTGAAATAGGACCTACCAGAAATCCTGCAAGAGACAAAAAAAAAAATAAATTATTATGGGTCTAATAAATAATTACGTAATTGTCCTGATTTCAACAGTAATTAATGTAAAAGGACAAACAATGAAATAACAATCTTATATATTTATTTAAATTAGTTACTTACTGAATAAAAAAAGTTTTAAAAGACATTTTTATATGAATTATGTAATTTTTAAAAAGTATAATACTTAACACTTAACTAGGATAGAATATGTAACCTAAGAGACTTAAAATTAAAATAATAGTAAGGACAGCTTGCTCCACATCAGAGAAAAGGTTATATGGGATACTTCCATTAGAATCTGGAAGATCAAATCTATTTCTCCTACCTAAATATTTATACTTTACAGAAAACACACTAATTTATACTTTATAGAAAATGAACACATTCTGACTGAAAATCTTGAACTATTCACAATAAAATGTGACCTGTTCATGAGGACAACCTTCAGTGGGGAACAAAATGACATGTCTTAAAGTTTAATGCTTATATATTTGAATTTCTGCACAAAAGTGTCTTAACAAAAGCAGACCACCACTCAGTCACCTACATATACACCAAGCACAGAAACTAGACCTGACCCTTCCCTCCAGAGCCACAGCTGTCCCACCCCTGCCTGGACCCAATCCACCTTTCTTGCAAGCATGGGAGCTTTGGTGAGAAAGCTGGAGTAGGAAGCAGAAGAAAGGAAACGAAGAAAATGAAGAATGACCTAGATCCTAACGAAGAAGCTAGATTCTAATGAGTATTATCCACATAGATCCTGACTCCTAAAAGCTAGATCTTTGCTAGTACAATCAGTAAGTATTTGTTCACTCTAACCAAAGTTATCTTTCCTTTGTATTTAAGACAACACTTGAGGCTTTCTATGAGCTGCTCTAAGCACCTGACTTATGGTCATCGTATAACTCTCACAATAACCTAAAAGGTAAGTGCAATTATTATATCCATTTTACAGGTGAGGCAAAAAAGAGGTTAAGTGACTTAACCAAGTTTATACCTCTAACAAGAGGGTGAACTGGGATTCAAATCCATGCCGTCTGGCTCCAAAACCCTCATCCTAACCATGGTGCTCAGCTTCCCAAAGTGTTGCATATTCTTCTGTGTTTTCTATGAATATAACTATATTTTTTAAATGGGAAAATACTATACAATTTTTATAACTTACTTTTATCCCATCCAACAATAACATATCCTGGGCACGATCAGAAGTCAGCACATAAATGATGTTTCCTTTGAGTCTCAAAGCAGTTTATTTAAAAGGTTAGGATGACACATAAGTAGCTACCTTATAATAATATGTATAACTGCTTTATGGATTATAAACTTTTTATATAGGTCTTATTCACTACCAAGTCTCCAGTGTGTCTATATACCCAGAAAGGTGCCTGCCTAGCCCACAGTGGGAGCTCTACATATTCATATTTGTTTAATGAAATTGGGTTAACTCTTTTTGCTTATTTATTTGTTTATCCTCACCTGAGGATATTTTTTTCCATTGATTTTTGGAGACAGTGGAAGGGAGGGGGAGAGACAGAGAGAGAGAAACATCAATGTGAGAGAGACACAACGACTGGTTGCCTCCCGCATGTGCCCCGACTGCGGACAGGGATTGGGCATACAACCAAGGTACGTATCCTTGACCGGAACCGAACCCGCAACCCTTTAGTCTGTGGGCCGATGCTCTAACCACTGAGATAAGCCACTTAGGGCTGGATTAACTCTTTTTGAATCAAACTACACTGGGTTAAACAGGCCTTTTGAAAGGCAACTGAACACATAATCATAATTTAAACTATATTTCCTCTGAGTTTCCAAGTTCCAATTTACCTTACAAATGAGCTTTGGAATAAAACTCATGTGTAAATTGAGGGGAAGGATACTCACTTTAGAAATAATCAGCATGAAAATGAGAATATTCGTAAGTACCAGCAACTTTCACAGCTTACCAGTGTCATGTGATAAACACAGACAACAGACTTTGTTTATTGAGCCTCTGCCACACCCAAAGCCTGTGCCCAACACTCAAGGGGTGAATTCTGTCCTCAAGCTAGTCCTCACAAACCTACTTAGTCTACAGCATAACTAAGTTCTACAGCTTAGAGGACTAGAGAAAACAGTACATGTTACAGCTGATTCATGGGAAAATAGACTCTAAACGCCAGTTGAAATTGCCCAGAAACATTCCCTCCTGACCTGGTCTTGCAGACTAGTCCTTGCAGTAGTATGCAGCATGTCTGCATGTCATGTGTTCTAGTCACTTAGCAAGGTGTTCAGTAGCTACAGAATTCTTCTTCATCTTCTTCTTCATCATCATCATCATCATGACTACTGATATAGCACCCATTTATGGAGGGCCTACTCCATGACAGCATAGAGTAACTCTAATCTTCAAAATAATCCTAAAGGTAGGTGTTATCATCCTCATTTTACAAATGAAGATATTAAGTCAAAGAGATTTAGCAACTTGCTTATGGTCACCTGACATACAATATTAGAAATGGAATTTTTCCTTACATCTGATTGATTCCAAAACACCTTCTCTTTCCTCTAAACCTGAGTCCCATTCTAGCCTAACTCCTCAGGCTTCTCTTTTGGCATCTGGATCTATAGAAGAGGATGACTGAAAAGATGGGTATGAGGCAGGATAGTAAGAAGCTAGGAAAATTCCTAGCCAAGTGGAATGGGGAAACTGAGACAGATGGCTGATTCAAACCAGCCTCATCCAGCACCCTAACCCACCTGTGTCCTCCTCCCTGGCACGACCACTCACTTAAGGATTAAGCCCTCAGCGTAATGAAATTCTGACCAGTCTCAATAATCTTAGCAGCAAAGCCTTGGGTCTGCTGACCACGTAGACAGAGTTTTGGTCAAACTAGAGATAATACCTAGGCCTCAGTTGTGTTTCAGCTACAGGCCCAGAAAAGCAGCAAAACCAGATGAAGCAACGCCATGACTAACATTTGGACCAGATGCAATGACTAATGAACCCCTACCCTAGCACTGACCCTAGAGACCAGGATCCTGAAAGGACACAACTGGAAAGCTAATAAATATTCTACTGAGATCCTCCCCTGAAACTCCCCTAAAATGCCCACCTTTAGAAAACAGACAGAAACCCTTAAGACAAAGGACCCAGTATGCTCTCTCTTTGGAGCATGCCTGAGCCTGCCCCCTCCTTTTTCCCTCAGGTATGCACCTTTGCTTTCTTCCTCCTAAGCGCCAAGGCCTTTCTTTTGCCTCTAGAAGTTGTTTCCTGATCCACACAACCCAGCTAGCTCACTTCTTCTACCTCTGTGACTTTCTAAATGAACTTCCTATGCTAGAGCTCCTGGCTCTGAATTCTTTCTTTGCCAAACTCAAGCTGCTGCTAACAGGTAAATATTAGAAAACAATCTCAACTATAATATATTCTCAAGGTACCAATGCCAACGTAAGTGGAAGACTATATAATAACACAAATAGAGTTTTGGTCAAAACTCACCATGAGAATAAGTGTACAAACACCTTGAAATTTTATTTAAATGTACTAGATTGAAGAGTAAAACAAATGTTTTAAAGGAAAAAAATCATATTGCCAACTTAACATACTGCACTAGACCAGTGGTCGGCAAACTCATTAGTCAACAGAGCCAAATATCAACAGTATAACGATTGAAATTTATTTTGAGAGCCAAATTTTTTAAACTTCTTCTAACGCCACTTCTTCAAAATAGACTCGCCCAGGCCGTGGTATTTTGTGTAAGAGCCACACTCAAGGGGCCAAAGAACTGCATGTGGCTCGCGAGCCGCAGTTTGTCGACCACGGCACTAGACCAACAGCTGACTCTTCACTTCATAAACTTCCAGTAGACACAGCAAACCCCCACTTTTGCTGTTAAAACAGCTACTAGAGGACAAAGAATATTCAGTGGACTCTTGAACAATGGGGGGATAGGGGTGCTGATGCCCTTGCAGTTGAAAATCTGTAACTTCTGCCCCTGCCCTGAAAACTTAACTAAATTGGCTCTCAGTATCTTGGAGGGACTGGTTCCAGGACTGCCCACAGATATCAAAAGCCACAGATGTTCAAGCTCCTTATACAAAACTAGAGGCCCAGTGCACAAAATTCATGCATGGGGGTAGGGGGGTTCCCTCAGCCCGGCCTGCACCCTCTCGCAATCTGGGACCCCTCGGGGGATGTCTGACTGCCAGTTTAGGACCAATCCCACAGGGATCTCTGCGGGATCGATCCTAAACTGGAAGGTGGACATCCCTCTCACAATCCAAGACTGCTGGCTCCTAACCACTCGCCTGTCTGATCGCCCCTAACCACTCTGCCTGCCTGCCTCATCGCCCCTAACCACTCTGCCTGCCTGCCTCATTGCCCCTAACCACTCTGCCTGCCTGCCTGATCGCACCTAACCACTCACCTGCCTGCCTGATCGCCCCTAACCATCTCTGCCTCGGCCCCCACTGCCACAGCTTCATCCAGAAGGACATCCAGAATGATGTCCGGAAGGTGGTTCGGCTGTCCGGTCTAATTAGCATATTAAGCTTTTATTATTATAGATGGCATAGAACAATGCATAGTTGGTCCCCACATATGTGGATTCCCAACCATGGATTGGAAATTCACGGAAGGCTGAATTCGTGGATACAAAAGCAGAAGTACCAAGGGCCAACTGTATTTATTGGGGGTTGGAGGGAATTCCGCATATAAGTGGGCCCATGTTGTTCAAGGTTGAACTGTACATACATTTTTAACTGCTCTAGTAAGTCATTTGTTTATGTTCGTGATTTTTTTTCCAAAAGGGAATGACTGGCAAAGGATATTGCATGTACAATAAATAATGTTTTTAAGAGAGCAAAATAACTAGTTTTAAAACTTATTTCAGTTGTGGTAGGCCCCATCTCACAGTCACTCACCAGGGGTTGTCAGAGCTTAGGCATTTGGGACTGGACAATTCCTTGCTGTGTGGACCTGCCCTAAGCATTGCAAAACACTTCCCTGGCTCATGCCCACTAAATGGCACTACATGCTCTCTCCCCAACTTGAGACAATTAAAAATGTCCCTACACATTTCCATATGCCCCCAGAGAGGCAATGCTCTCCGCTGAGAGCCACTGATTGCTGGAGACTCCTTCCTCATTCTATTTCAAGGCTGCCTGAGACTTTCTAAACTGTTTAGCTTACTCTACCACAGCTGATTATTCAACCTTTCCTGGTAGTGCTGGTTTATAGCTTCCTATTTCACCCCAAAAGTTCTCTTTATAAATAACATGACATTTGTTTGATGTTTATTTGAATGAGTTTTTAAGCTAATTTTTACAAGTCCAAAAATCTAATTCCGTGACTACATAATAATACAATAGTGCGTATTTACTATAGGCAAAAATAAAAGTTAAAGTGCTTGAGAATCACAGTATCCTAGAATTTAAAAAATGGCAGGGAAATTGGAGATCATCTCTTTCAAGGGATATGTGAGCCTAATGCAAAAAATAAAAAAGGTGTGCATATGTGTATTTTCCGGGAAGAGAGTTCCACAGTTTACATCAAGTACTCAAAATGTCCACGAACCAAAAAAAGTTAAGAGGCAGTGATCTAGCTGTTCTCTCATTTTACTGGAGAAGCAAATGACACCTAGTGTGGGCAAGTGAAGTGACAAGATCAAGACTGTTCCCCTGGATCCTGCTACCATAAACATGTAAAGTGAACTCCTGGAAATGGCCAGACTCTTCAAAGACATAAGAAATTCCACTAGACCGTTCATTCCCTACTGTGGAACACTTAAAATTACTAAAAAGGCATGTTGTTTATAATATTAACCACACACTAGGGGAATGGGTTGTTTTAAAGTGAAAGCTCATGTAATAAGTATCCCCTAATTTGTTTGTTTTAAAGTTTGGTTTTCTGATTATGTGTTGAAATTATTTTCTTAAAACAAAGAGTACCTATACCTTTAAATATTACTCTTACATTAATGATAAATTTGATTCTCCAAAATTAAAAAATAATCTATATTTGAAAAATTTAGATCACTCAAGAAATAATTTGCTGACCAGGCAAAAAGTCTCTGGTATAAAGGTACCCTTTAGAGAATAATAACTCAACAGATCCTCAACAATAATAACCTTCGTAAATAGGCAAGGTAATCTCCATTTTATAAAATAAAATAGGCTAAGTAACTTTCTGAGATCATAAAATTATTCTGGTTAATACCAAAATAAGCTTTTTATTTCAACAACTCACAAAGAAAAAACTTCCACAGGACATGAAAAATTCTACCTTGAACAACACAATGCAAATAGTTTGGATAGATAAGTAACAAATCATCAAAACTGAAAAGACATATGACTACCTGTTAGTGGATTAATATTACTTCTAGATGAATAAAAGAGGGTTAGAAGTGATCCTGGGCTTTGTGAACGAAAATCAAAGTTGGTATTTGCCACTGAAACAGTTCCAGGCAATAGGCAACGGAAATCACACACACACACAAAATCTCCTAGTGACCTTAAGAGCCATTTGCATTCTCACAATTACAACCACCCCTGAAACCAAACAAGGTCCTTCATCTTCCAATCACACAGCATGTTTGCTGCCTCAGATTGACCTGTCCCTTCAGGTGCTTAGGTCACATAGGCTACTAAATAATAAACTGAATTACTACCTCACATCTTTTTTATTCGTCTGCTCTCTTACTTAGAATGGCATTCTCAACATAGAATAAGCATTAACATTAGGAAAAACACACTTAAATCAATGAAAAAGTTTAACTCTCCTTAAATATAAGCACACACATGTGAGTCATAAGCTAAAGTCTTCCAGGAAGAAAACCATTTGCCTTGAAGACACTGAAACTCACCTTTCCACTCAACATTAAAACCCAAACACAGAAACTATTAAGCAAGCAGCATTCACATCCCATTACTGCTTTTAAATGTCAAATCTCAGTCTCTAAAAAGGTCTGCGAATAATGTTCTAGTAACAATAAAAACAACTTGTCTTTAAACTACTGAATTACCTTTTATCCTTTCCTTTTCAGCCCACCATATGGAAAAGCAACAGTTGTCAGTTTAAAAAGAATCAACCTGTTCCCCAAAGGTACACGATTCACAGCTTGGTCACTTTATATCAGGTATCTACTGGGAACCCTAACAAAACACTCTACACAACGTAATGTCCAGAGAAAGAATGAAGGTGGAAAATAGAAAGAATAATGGCTAATTTTTATTTCTGTGGGAACCCTATTAGCGGCCGCATTCTCTTCACTCATTTTCACAAAGTGGCTTGCTCTCAAGGCCAAACCCAAAAGTTGGAGAACACAGACTAGCCACTGCTTGGCTGCCTTCATTCCTCCTGCACCCAGGACTGGGGCGTCTCTTCCGAGCAATCCTCAGCCGCCCTGCAATACTGATCCTGGCCAGCCACAGCTGCCAAGTCCATCCATTCCTTTCTAAAGCATTTCTTCATCAAGCCTACAACATAAGTAAGCTCGTCAAGGTATATTTTCCTAGACTATCTGGCTAAGACCATACTTCAGTAACTTTTTTTCCAACACTAACTGGACATGGGTCCTGGTCACTTTTTTAGCACCACTTCCCTGCCTCCCCCCCCCCCCCCCCCCCCCCCCGTCATCCACACTGCTTTCCTTTTCCGGATTGCTAATCCCCATTGACCAACTCTTAAATCCCATGGTGATAGTTACCACCAACGACTTCTAGGTCTTGACAAGAGTTCTCTGGCATACCCACACACCATCTCCAAAGGTTTCCAATTCCAATCCAAATGCCAAAGTCCCACTCCTCAATCCAAATCAACACAGCTTTTGGTGAATTCTAAACTTACTGCAATATCCACCTTGTGGGACCCACCACCCTCCCACGCCTGGGTCTCCCTGGTTACAAGCCTCCCAAAGCCTGACAGCTCTATGCTGGACAGCTCGCCGACCTCCACCCCCATCAGATCTCCAGGGTCGTCCATCCCGCCGTCCTCCAGCCTCCTTTCCTCTCGAACACTCTCCCAATGTCAGGAGAGCCTCGGCCTCTCATAAGACCTCTCCCCGACCCCGCCGTCCCCTTCCGGACCTCGCCGACCCTTCTTCAGGTGAGCGGAACCCCTCGCCCTTCAGGCCCCATCCGCAGTCCTGGCTCCCGCACTTGCCAGCTGGGTTCCTAGGATGCAAAATCACCAGCACTTCCTCTTCCCGAAGGCCACCCACTTCCTCAGACCACTTTCCTCAGCACCGAGGCACTGGCGCTTCGCGGGGGGACCCCAACTCACCCCCGCCTCCGCCATCTTCTGGGACGGCCCCGCCCCCCTCCACCTCTTCCTTTTCCCCTCCCACAACTCGGCCTGAGCTCCACTGCGCCTGTGCGGCCGGCGCTGACGCGCCCAAAGGTCGGGGCAGAAGAGCTTCCGGTTCTGACCAGCGTAGTTAATAGACCCGCGAGTCGGGGCAAAAGGGCTTCCGGTCTGCCCGAAATTAGCGGCTGTTTGTAGGCGTGGACAGTCTAGTAGTGGGAGGGTGCCAGATCAGCTGTTGTTTGCTGACCAGGCGATCAAGGGTTGTGACGAGTGCCCAGACCCTGCGGGCGGTGTGAGAGATCCGTGCGCTGACACACGCACACTCTCGCACACTCTTTCGAAGGAGCAGCTATCAGCGTGCCCCTCTCCTCGCAGCGGAACCCGGAGGGCTCTGGAGCCAGGCCGCCGGCTTCTCCCGCCGAGGATGCTGACTGTACCTTTGTGCTTTTGCTTTACTCATGACCTTTTTTCCTTCCCTACTGTCATCATTTCTTTTAGGAGGACACAATTGATACTTTTTTTCACCTCCATTCCACAGTACTTTATGCGGTTTTCATTGATAATCATTCACCAGGTTCGGCCACGTAACACGGTTTCATAGGAAGAGCTTGAGAGGTTTACAGCAAAGTAGAGAAAATACAGAACCATACAATTTATCAGAAGCAGTATTAAAATATGGATGTGGTCAGATTACAGTGGTCTTGGGGAAAGTTTTCAATGAAATTTGGGCCTAGAGTAATTGCTTAAGAGCTTTGCAGAGGATTGTCAATTGGTGAAATTTCTTTTTTGTTTTTTACTTTGAACTGGTAAATGATAAAGTGGATTTTTATGTTTCTGATATTTTTCTATCGGTACATTTATTTATGAAAATTGAAGGAGGAATTAAATTGCAACAAAATGCATCCAGGCAAGTATTTATATGACCTTTCTTGTTTTCTCTAATGTTTCCTATAGCTCTTAAATTTATCTCTGTAGGTTCTTACACTACAAATAGTGTGTGTGTGTGTGTGTGTGTGTGTGTATGTGTGTGTGTGTGTGTGTGTGTGTGTGTGTGTGTGTGTGTTATATCTGGGCCAATTACACTGAATAGATGAGGAGTTTAAAAAATAAAAGAGAAAAATCACCCAGAAAAGACAAAATGTCCTGACACCAAGGCTCTCTCTAAAGCAATCTGAGTCTTTTTCATCCCACTCATGTCTGTCTCCCTGTCCTAGCTTTTTCAAACACTTAGCAACTGCCTCAAGAAAAACCTTATGGAAAATTTTAGCCTCAATGGCATTTATTTTAGTTTAAATATCTATTGATTGCAAGGAGGGACAAGAGCTAAAAAAGTTAGAACTATGTGGCACTGGTTCCCAAGTTTCTTACACCCAGTGCAGTCATTCCTACTGCAGTGTAAGGCAGAGTACAAAATCCTTAGGAGAAATACAAAGAGCTATTGTCCTCTTCTGGTTAGGTTTGAGGACAGTACTCGTGCAAGATGTAGTCTTTCAGTAGACATTGAGGGTAAGTAAGCAGATGTAAGGAGGAAGTGCATTCTGGTGGGAGCTCAGAGTTGGAAAAACATTGTGTGTAGACCCTGGAGTATGGAAGGATGTATGGTGAGATGTGAGATCTGCATGTCAAGTTCATGAATTTGTACTAAATGTTTGTTATCATGAAAACATTAAAATCTCAAATTAATTGATTCCAGAAAATGAATTGTCTAAGAACTTTGAGAAATCAGAACAATTTGGATTACTTTGAAGTTGGTGTGATGTGGTCAATAGAACATTGGTGAAGGATTCTTGAAACCTGGGGCTACGACAGCAAGTACATATTCATGTCCAATAAACTTGTTTTTTAGGCTTATTTACTCATTTATAAAATGAGGGATTGGTCTAGAATATTTCTAAGCTCCTCTGCATAGGCAAAAATATCAATAATTTGATATATCTGTGACTTCAGAGAAAAGTTTCTTCCATTAACCTTATATGTTGTTTGGTCTCCCAACTGAATGGGCCAAGAGGTAAACTACAAAACAAACAGAAACTGTTTTCTTGGCTAATACAAACACCCACAGTTCATTTGCCTTGTTGAAGTGAGATATTGTTAGATTAACAGAGTTGCCCAAGAGTTCATTACTAAGCCTTTAGTAAGCTTTTGAGAACCTTGGACTTGGATGCTTTCCCAAATTAAAAACATCCAGAAAAAGAAAGAATGGAGATGTTCATCATCTTTGTAGCACTTGTCTCGATTTAAAATTGTATCATATAAAATTGTATATTAATTGTATATATTGTATGTTTACTGTGTGTTTCCCCAACTAAACTGCAAACTTCACAAGAGCAGGAACCTTGTTTTGCTTTCCTCCTGAGGTCCAGTGCCAAGTGCCTGGCATGTGCTAGATGTTCAGGTGGTGGCTGTTAAGGGTATGAGTAGATTAATAAATGATCCATCCTGTAATCTCAAAAAGGCAAAATTTCTTCACCTTTTGTGTCCCTCACTCTATGTATGCCCTTATCAGAGTATCACAACAAAGACCAAAAACAAATAAATAGGATTGTCTCTAGTGTTTGGGGAACTACCATGGTTACAAAAGTATTTTTATGAAGCCTTCTTAATATAACTGATATTTGTCCTGAAGTATCATAAAGAAGTTTGTCTGAGAATCTGCATTGTCCACTATGGCAGGCACTAGCCACATGCAGCTATTTAAATTAATTAGAACAAAATTAATTAAAAATTCAGTTTCTCAATCCCACTGGCTACATATCAAGTGTATAATAGTCCCACATGGACGTTTCTATCATCACATGAAGGTTTATTGGAAAGTACTGTATTAGATGATATATATAAATTTAGCTTTCTCAAAATACTGACAAGGTAAGGAAAAGAATCACAAAGTAGAAGTGAAATAAAATCATTACCTACCAACAATTTGGACACCTAAAATTTATAAGGTCTTTTAGCACATTGGAGGCAGAATTGGGTAATGCAAAGGAGCCCAGTGACGAGTTTTACTTTAGGAGCAGTTTGAGTTATGGCAATCTAAGCCTTACCCAGTACCAACCTCTTCCAGAGGGGCGTATCCATTTCAAAAGCCAGTTTGTTTTTTTGGCAAGAATCATGAATAAGTGGCTTGTGGAAAGTCTATAGCGTGTTATGTGGGCCAGGTTATAAAGAAAAACCCTCCTGCTGAAAACAACATGTTTGTTGGAATATAATTTAAGTATCATCAAAGAGCTGAAAAACTAAAGAGAGATTACCAGGCCAAGCTTTAAGGGAAAGTAGGGCCCTAGAGAAGTAAGCATAGGAAAGAAGCCACTCTTGCCCTAAAATTTTTTCCTGATTGGAAAATATTGAAATTCTGTTTTGACAGGTTTTTTAGACAAGAAGACAAATATAAAATCTTTGGGCCTGCTAAACTTTGGAGTCAGAGGCCTCAAATTTAAAAGGTGGGACCCCAAAGAACAGTACCATTGGCATAAGAATAATATGGAGCAATACTACTCCACACCCATAAGAGGGAATGAGCAAAGCAGAGGGAAGTAAAACCTTTTTTTAAAAAAATAAGTACCTATGAAAATGTACCACAAGCTGGCCCTCAAGCAAATTCGCATTCCAAATTCAACCCATCTCAGTAATTACAAAAACTTCCTGTCTTTAGTTTTGTTTAAAATGGCCTCATACTGATAGAGTCCATAATGCCTGTGATGTGAACCCTTCTAAATGCTGTGTCCAGTCTTATACAAATACCTAGCCCACATTTAATACATCTGTATGTTTCTTTAGTAACATTCACCTTAACCAAGTCCCCAGCACTTCTCACTTATTTGTCACAGACATAAAACTGCCCTTTTATATTTTCATTTCATCAATTTACAAATTTTATATTACATTATGTAATTACAAGGACCCAACTGGCAACAATCACAACAAACTCCCAGTGGGCACACACCTAATTGCTGGGCCGGACGTGCATGGGGCAGCTAGCCCAGGAATGAAGTAGGCTCTACCAGGGAAAAGAGGCTGCCCTTTTACTTTAAGTGCAGGGTCTTCTTACCTTTTGTCAGTGATGTGAGATGGACAAGAGAGGCTCACAGACAGGATGGATTTGCCCAACGTTTAGGGTCAAAATAGATATCAGATCTTTTGATTACTAATCCAGTGCTTTTTTTTCTTCTTCTTCTTTTAAGCAGATCTAAGGACCATGCTTTACTTTTTTTAGGTCATGGTAAAATACATTTTTTCTACTGTATTAGTTTAATAGACTCTGAGATGGTAATGGGTAATCCTTGGTATATTTGTAGATAAAGTTTTTATACATTTCCTTAATAATATGCCCATAATATTCAATATAAGTTATTTATCATTTTGTAACTCACTATACTGAAGTCAACCACTATTCAGTAGGAGTTAACAGATGTGAGGGGATTTCATAATAGGGATACTTATCTTCATGGATATAAATTTATTCAATATTTTCTGCAATTGCAGACCTGATTTTAATTTTTTAATCAGTGATAAACTCTATACCACATCCAAACAAACTGAAAAAAAGAGAGTGTGTGATGACAGTCACAAGCAGACAAACTAACCTGAATTCTCAGGGTTACATTGCTGCAATCTGTGATTATCTGTAAGATCAACGCTGGTTACTGAAAAAGAAAAGAGAAAAAAAGGAAGGGAGGGCGGGAAGGAGGGAGAGATGGAGGGAGGGAGGGAGGGAGGGAGGGAGGGAGGGAGGGAGGGAGGGAGAAAGAACATGGCCAAAGAGGGAGGCTGGATGGGGAATAGGAAGGTTGAACCTCCACAGCCCTGAAATGCCCTTCTCTCCTTCAGTGAGAAGGGCATTCACCTTTTAGGGGTGACCTTGGTGTACACCTTTTGGGGTGCTTTTTGGGTCTGTAAGGCAACAGTGATGACTAAAGTCAATAAATGGAATGTATATAAAGTCAATGGTCCCTGTAAGGCTTGGAATGTATTGTCAGGCACCAAATAAACTAAACAAGGCTCAAACAAGGTCACCGTGGATGAGCAAGCAAATGCAGAACAATTCTAAGACAGAGTCACTGAGTTATGAAACACCAGGGTGAGAAGACAATAAGGAAGATTGTGGACTCTAAAGTGTTTGTCAGAGAGGCAATCATAGAGACCAAGAATGAAGAGGCAACACTAGTTATTATTACAAGGGCCCATACAATTTGAGGTCAAAAATGCAACCAGTGTCCTGGCTATGTGGTTGAGTGTTGTACCATATACCAGAAGGTCATGATTTCAATTCCTGGGCAGGGCGCATACCTAGGTTGTGGGTTTGATCCCCCATCAGGGCGCCTGCCTGAAGCAACCAATCAATGTTTCTCTCTCACATTGATAGTTCTCTCTTTCTCTCTCTCTCCCTTCCTTTCTCTCTGCAAATCAATAAAACATATCCTCAGGTGAGGAGTACAATAAATAATCACAGCAAGGTGTTCTCTAAGAGATTTATCTCATGCTAATTTACCACACTGTTGTTGCAGCTCTGTGACACTCATTCTGATTTTCCCAATGATATGTGTGTGTGTGTGTGTGTGTGTGTGTGTGTGTGTGTGTGTGTGTGTGGAGAGAGAGAGAGAGAGAGAGAGAGAGAGAGAGAGAGAGAGAGAGAGAGAGGAAAGAAAGAGAAAGAAAGAAGAAAGAAAGAAAGGAAGGAAGGAAGGAAGGAAGGAAGGAAGGAAGGAAGGAAGGAAGGAAGGAAGGAAGGAAGATTGGCAAAGCAGAGGCTTTCATCTGATAATAGATGAAGGGCACAAATGATCAGATAGTTGAAAACTTCCCAAGAGCAATGTGAATAAGGATAGGTAATGTGATGGACATAAACACACTTATAGAAATTCCTCTGGGTTTATATTTTAGATTTCTTCTGAGACTCGGATTTGCCAAAAACTAACTAACAAAAGCATTTTCCATAGTAATAAAGACATTATTTGAAGTGACTTTAATTTCCTTGGTATTTGATAATCATTGCTTTTAAAATTTATTTTTTACTTTTTATTTTATTTTTTTCCATCACCATTTATCCTCTCTATGCCCTATTCTACCTTCACTGCCCCACCCCCTCCCACGATCACCACACTGTTGTCCATGTTCATGAGTTCTCTCTCTTTTTTTTTCTTTTATGCTTAACCCCTCCACCCCATCCCAATGTCCTCCCAACCCCTGAGCTGGAGAAGCATTGTTTGTGTGTGTGTGTGTGTGTGTGTGTGTGTGTGTATTTTATTTATTCATTTTTGTTAATCCTCTCCTGAGAATATTTTTTTCATTGATTTTGAGAGAGACGGTGGAAGGGAGGGAGGAAGAGAGAGAGAAAGAGAGAGAGGCTTCAATGTGAGAGAGACACACTGATTGGTTGCCTCCTGCATGCACTCCAACCAGGGCAGGAATCAAACCTGCAATGAAGGTATGTGCCCTTGACGGGGAATTGAACCCAAGATCCTTTGGTCCATGGGTCGATGCTTTAACCACTGAGCAACACTGGCCAGGGTGAGCATTGCTTTCTTTAAATAAAGGCTAGGAATTAATGCTGTAATAATGATTAGAGAGAATTAAAAGGACTTAGATTTTTCTTTTATTATTATTATTTTTACTAGAGGCCAGTTGCATGATATTCATGCAAGAATAGGCCTTCCTTCCCCTGGCTTCACTCCCAGCTGCCCGGGAGCCAGCAAGTCCCCACTCCCGGCCCGCCCAGGAGCTGGCAGGTCCCAGCTCCCGGCCCACCTGGAGCCAGCAAGTCCGTGGGAGCCAGCAAGTCCTCGCTTCTGACCTGAGCGCGGCTCCCGTAGTTCCCTCCGCCCACCCGCTTCCCCTCATAGCAGGCTTCACGCCTCTCCCTGCAGCTCTGTGCCTGCATATGCAAATTAACCTCCATCTTTGTTGGGTTAATTTGCATACTCACTCTGATTGGCTGTGAGCATAGCAGAGTGATGGTTAATTTGCATGTTTCTCTTTTATTAGGTAAGATTTTTTTTAAATATATTTTATTGATTTTTTTACAGAGAGGAAGGGAGAGGGATAGAAAGCTAGAAACATCGATGAGAGAGAAACATCGACCAGCTGCCTCCTGCACACCCCCTACCGGGGATGTGCCCGCAACCAAGGTACATGCCCTTGACCAGAATTGAACCTGGGACCTTTCAGTCCACAGGCCGACGCTCTATCCACTGAGCCAAACCGGTTTTGGCAAAAAAGGACTTATATTTTTCAAGAGCAGATCTTAAATTATTTTTAATATTGAAGTATGACAGAACCATATACAAGGCATTCCAAACTGAGAAACAATATGTGTAGCTCAGTGGTGGCCTGGAGAGTCCTGGTGATGCTTAATATTCTCAGAGGGGTTGTCAGACACTTCAGCTCCAGTAAATGCTGTAGCTGCTGTTATTTTAAAGATCGATACAGCATCCTCTCAAAGCTCAGCTCTATTTTAAGATGTCTGGGGAAGTGGAAAAGCATGTGGCCTTTTTAAAACGAGGCAGATCTGGGTTCCAAACCCTGCTCTCCATTATCAGCTGGAGATTCTTGGGCAAGCTACTTGACTTCTCTGAGCCTTCGTTTCCTCATCAATAAAGTACTTCCTATTGTAAGGAATATGTCTGATAACGTCATAAAAGGTTATAGTTTTGTGGGTATTATTAATCACTTTGCTATTCCTGACAAATGACCTTCCTCTTTCTATTGAATGCCTCCAGGATTAGGAATTCCTCACCTCGAGGGAACTGCTTTCATCTTTACAGAGCTCCAGATATGAGAAAGGTTTCCCAGGGGTTAGCTCTACTCAGCTTCTTTGCTGCACCCACCCTTTGACTCCATTTCATGTGACAACCTTTACATTCTTTAATCCTCCTCCCACTCTGCGCTCACCACAGATTCTTGTCCTGGCTAAATATACCCCATTTCTTTAGTCATTTTCTGTATGACAGGTTCTCCACCCCCTGACCATAATTGTTATTTTCTGCTTGACATACTTTAATCTGTCAGTACCCCTCCATAGGGTCACTTCCAGAACAAACAGCAGAACTGCATCATCACATCCTTTGTTCTGGATCCTTCCTTTAGCACAACATCCCATCACGGTAGCATTTTTGGCAGCTTTAGCCCACTATTAAGTTGTATTGAGTTGTTAAATTTAAACAACTCTTAAATCCTTTTTATGTGCACAAACCCGCATTTTCTCTATCCTGTTCTTTTATGCTTGTGGGTAGAATCTGGGGGGTGTTTGTATTTTTCCATTGAGGTTGAGGGCTGGATGCCTAAATAAAAGGGTTTATGATTTTCCTGTTGAATTCCTTCATCTTAAACCATGTTCATAGTTACTACCGATTGAGATCTTTTTGGTGCAGATTCATTCTACCATTCAACATAATGACGAGCCCTCTCGGCTTGTGTTACCTGCAGCCTGCATCAGCATCCCATCATGCCCTCAAACTCTAATTCCAAGTCCTTAATAAGCATTTTGGATAGTGCAGTGCCAAACACAGAGGCCGGTGGTGGGCTCCAGAGGCAGTCCTGCCTTTTGGTTCACAGAAATCCGTTCATCAGAAAGAACTCTGTTTACTATACACCCAGCTCATCTTGAGTGATAGCATCAGACTTTGATACACTCATACAGAAATGCAAGCTAACCATTTCACGTTCACTAACTTATGCTGACTTCTTTGCCAGCTTGCAAATCATGTCTTTAATGATTTATTCTAGAATATTCCCCAGATATTAAGCCCATCTCCTAAAGTTCACAGAACTCACCTTTGTTTTGAGAATAAGACATTTGTCCATTTTCAATCTTCCTTTATTCTCAAGATTCCTCAAATTATTGACAGTAGTTCCTCTATTTTACCCCAAAATTTTGTGTCAAGAAATGTACCTCATCTAGGTCATGAGATTTATATGCATTTTGACCACCCAATGCTTTCTTACAGGTTCCTCACCTGCCTTATTTTTTAAAAAACTAATGTTAGTACCACTCTTCCCCTTCTGACAAACTTTCAGCTGAACAAAAATAAAATAAAGAAATTAAAGCCCTGGCCTGTGTGGCTCAGTTGGTTGGGCAACAGTCTATACACCAAAGGTTGCCTGGTGTATCTAGCCTAGGTTGCTGGCTAGATGCCCGGTAAAGGGCGTGCAAGAGGCAGCCAATCAATATTCCACTCTCACATGGATGTTTCTCTCTCTCTTCCTTCCTCTGTCTTTAAAAACCAATAAAAACTCTTTTAAAAATAGGAATAAAGCAATTAAGGGGTTCTACTTTCCTCCTCTTCCCTTTTAACATTGTAAGTATCAGGCTCCCTAAACTTTAGGCACATTTCTATGCCACCTGTGAAAATGTGCCTCGCATGATTCACCACCACGTCAGTCCCAAATCACTTCCATTGTTGTGTTCATAACTTCACCCTGTAATAATGCACTCCACAGTCTGACCTGTATCCAGTCTGACCCTATGACTTGTTTTGTATCTTTTGATTCCACTTCCCTCCTTAGACCTGATACTTCTCCTACTTTGACTTTGCTCCTTGCACCTAAGCCTTGCCTATATTCCTTTGTCCTCCTAACGGTAAACGTCCCACCTCAGCGAATGGGCTCTTTCCTTTGGGCGATACTCTTGGGTCTGACATTCTCACCAGGTGTGTGTCCTAGTTATCCACTGCTGGGCATCAAACCAGGTCGCAGCTGCATCACCTTTAAGTCATATGGCATCACGTCTACAGACTCTGTTGATAGCTGACCACTAAGGTCGGCCCAGATTCAAAGAGAGGAGACATAGCTGGCAGACAAGATTTTAAAACACCACCTGATTAATGAAGCCCAGCTGGCCGAGCCCAGGCATCCTGCAACAAAGGCATTTGCTACTTGTTCTTCCTTCTCCACATAAGCGTACAAAGCCTTCTTGATTGCTTATATTTTTCATACACCTCCCTTCATTCTGGACATTAACATCTAACATTCTTACAGGCTTATATTACTGTTTTATCTCTGAACATGATTACTTTTCTGTTTGCTGTTTGAATTCATCAAAGAGTGCCCTCTGAAACCAAATCAGTTTATTAGGAGCTCTTCCATTGCCTCCATCCCACTGTATTGCCGAAAATTAAACTTTGAGAATATTAAATTCCTTTTTTAGCTTCCTTATAAATAGAATGCTACCAATCCTTTTCTTCTCTGTCTGCATAACACACTTTAATATATACAAATACACACAGTAGATGTTTGCCTCTTGTTGATGCTTGTCATCCCTTTCTTTGGGTGAATGACCTGATTAAGAGTCAGACAGACTTAGATTTTAATTCCCATTCTCCCTTACTAGCTATTGGTGTAATCTGAAAATATTGCTTTACTTCTTTAAAAATAGCAAAATTTAAGTGATAAATAGGATGTTAGTGGATTAAATGACAGATTAAATAAAAGAGTACATGTAAAAAACTTAGCACATAATAGGCACTCATTAAACAATAGCTCTTAATATTATTCATCTCTTATCCTTTTAGCTGAAAACTGCAACAATCTCCTCCATTCTGTACCCTAATTCTTCATAAAACATCACCTGTCTATCTGTATACCAGGTGACTTCATAACATCACATGTTCTCTGTGAGCTGCTGCCTGGTTTTATCAGCAAGTTTAGTAAGATCCACTAGCAGTGATTCTCAACCTTTCTAATGCCGAGACCCTTTAATACAGTTCCTCATGTTGTGGTGACCCCCAACCATAAAAATTATTTTCGTTGCTACTTCATAACTGTAATTTTGCTACTGTTATGAATTTAGCTCTAGAGGCTAGAGTCATGGCATCACCCATTTTTCTCTTCTTTTGTAACCTGTCTAGCCCTTACGAAGGCCAGAGGTGCACCAAGATGATAAAAACTGTCCCTATGCTGGTCAGTTGAATGTCAGAGCCAGGACATGCCCCAAATTTCTTCTCTGCAAATAACTTTAAGACACCTTCCTACAGAGAACCTGGTGTGGAGGAATGCTGCTTGTCCAGGTGATTGCATTGCTTGCAGGTGTATAATTAGTCACTAGTCTGTGTGTAAATACTCTGTCAATTGCTTTATTTGTGAATGTGAAAAGCTCTTTAGGAATACACAGTATTATAGGAACCAGGCTGAACACAGGAGATAAGGCATTGTGGAGAGAGAACAAGTGAGTGAGGTATCAGTGTGTGTCATGTATCCCTCTGAGGGACGAAGCTTATAGGTTCTCCCCCCGCGCTTTCTAAGAACACCGACTCCCCTGGGTGAATAATTTATAGGACAAATTACCACTCTTCTGGGTACCAAAGCCAGCCATAAGCTGAAATTAAATTAAATCATAAAGCCCTACAAGAAACTGAGGGAAGAGTCAGAAATAAAAACCAAGGGAATCCAGAGCTAAGCATGAAATATTAGAGTCAGTGCAATGTCCTTGCCTTCCTGTGCTGATGAAGGGAAAACTGAAAACCACCCTGGAACAGACTTAAAGGACCACCATCAAATATCCATTGTTAAGTACTTGGCAGTGGCTATTGCAATGATTTCAATTCCAATGGGGTATTGGAGGGAGGTAGGAGAGAGAACACTAGATCAACTTCAAGTCCTTGTACTTCAGCTAAGTAGCTGGGTGACCTTGAGCGGGTCACTACCTAATCTGGGTCTTAGCTTCCTTTATCTATGAATTGAAAAAGATAAAATCAGAGTTTGTGTTTCTAAAATACTTTTCCAAAATATTTGTATTAGCTCAAAAGTCATAGTGCTTCAGTTAAAACATGTATGACGTTTGCCTGCTAAAATATAGGAAGCTAATCTTTTTTTCATAGCACCAGCCCTAGTATCACCATTAAAAATCCCTTACACTCCTTAGTAAGGGACCAGGAGACATGAGGAGCAACCTTAGAAATATCGAAGTTTTGTGCTAAAACACTGTGTCCGCACACTTACTTCCTCCAGCGGGAAATGAACATTTACATGGTTTAGAGGGGTGGACCCACCCTGTGTGCAGGAGTTAATCAGCACTTTAAACACCCAAGATGGGCACCTGAGAAAGGAACTCAGCATACCTGTGCTAAAGTAAAAGTCCAACCACCTAGCCTATATCAACAGAATGAGAACGGATTGTGAAAGAGCTCCTTTGTTCAATCAATACAAAGCAGGGACTTTGGCAACGCTGGCAGCTCTCCTGCTGCCAACGTGGCATGTAGCTCTAGAGTCAAGGAACCGTCTGCAAAGCAGATGGTTTTTTCTAGGGTGCTGTGATGTTGAGAGACCTGGGATATGTCCGAGGTCCAGCCCTCAAGCTTATCATCATCATCCCGGCTAAGCCTTACCAGGATTTACTGCCATGACAGTTTCACAAGAACAAGGAAATTAAATCATAAAAGGCAGTGGTCCTTTTCCTTGATAGAAAGCTGTACTTGACCTCTTGGCCTACATGGGTGAGGCCTGCAATAAAGGCCAAATATCAGGAATGATCACCTACGTGGTGGTACCCAGAACTTTGAATTTCATGATCCAGTAAAATTTCAAAGAGAAAGAGAAGGACCATCCTACGGGCCCTGGCTGGGTAGTTCAATTGATTACAGCGTTGTCCCGATATGCTAAGGTTGCGTTCGGGTTCAATCCCCAGTCAGGGCACATACAAGAATCAACCACTGAATACATAAATAGGTGGAACAAAAATTGATGTCTCTCTCTCTCTCTCTCTCTCTCTCTCTCTCTCTCTCTCTCTCTCCCTCTCTCTCAAAATCAATAAAATTGATTAAAATTGATGAAATAAAATTCTTTAAAAAGACTATTATATGAAGGCCAAATTTGATGCCATTACTTCATGAAATAGAAATATCTACTATCCATGATCATTTTATAAAAGGATATTTTAACAGTAAAATTAAGGAAGGACACTGCTTACAATTACTTTTCAGACATATTTACTATAGTCCTCTTTACTTTTTTAGTAGTCATGCAGCAGTGTAAACTTCCACCTGGACAGAATGGTTCTCAGATCTGCATTTGGGAAGCCCTGCTCTTTGTAAGATAACATTAGAACTAAAAAGCCTCTTTCTCAACAATTGCAGTCTAAAATTTTCTCAAGGCCAAACTTTAAGCCCCATTTCTACTTTGACATTTTCCTGATTATCTATGATGGTTATGATGGTACTACCCACTGAATTCTTATGGCACTTGTAATTTTAATATATAATCTCCACTTTCATTTTATGGGGAAAATTTTGGAAATTTAGAATGTCTTATAGTTAACAGGTTCATTTTTAACTAAAAACTTTAAAAGTTTTATTACTAAGTTAGAGAACCACAAGTTAGACATCTCTGAAGAAGATCCCAGCTTAGGAAAGAAAAATACATATATAGAATCTAGAACAGATGAATTATCCATTACTCAAAATGCATCTGAAGTTGGCTAAGGCCTTTTAAGTTTGACAGTATAGAATCCAATATATTTTCATCAGTAAAGTGATGTGTTGAAAATGCTCTAGTTTACATTAAGAAAGTGTTACTAAGGCTTTGATTTCAATACTGTTCCTTCTCTTCACCAAGCTAAGTAAGCATCAGGACAATTGTTCCCCTACTTCTTTTTCCAAATGATCCCATATTCTCATTTAAATAGAATAACTGAATTCAATGCAATAGAAAATTGTCTTAGGGATTATCTAGTTCATCCCCTTGTTTAACAAATGGGGTATCTAAGGCCCAGGAAAGTAAAGTGACTGGCCCCAAATCCCAAGCAGATCAGTATTAGAGTTGGGATTTCTACCTTCATGTATGATCTTGTTGGTATTTAAAGTAAAATAGTCTTATATCCCCATAACTTCTGATTCCTTGAAATCACCACATACAGGCAGAAGTTTACTTTCAAAGTCAGCCAGGCTCTTCAGAGTTGGAATTCTGCTTTTCTTTGGTTCTCTAACTGCAATTACCACAATCCTCCATAGTTAGCAATATTAATAAATCTATGTGACAACATAAGAAACTTCCTTCATTTTCCTTTTTAGGACTAATGTTTACTTTTTTAAATTAAAACCAAAGCCTTAACCTTTCCACTGAACTACATTTTTTGAAATATCTTAAACATTTTTAGATGTTATTATCAAAACCACTCGTCCCCAAACCTGGAAATAAAGACTCCCATTTCTGAAACAAATATACCATCTGACCTTTGCCAATTCTCTCAACTTCTCTGGCCACAAGTTTTCACATTTGTGAAATGGAAAAATTATTCTGAATAGAGACTGAGGTATTGGAAGGTTCGGACCATGCCTTTTAATCTTCCACATGTTACCGTATAGAGCCTGGTCTCGGGCTCTGCCCGTGCAGACGCTCAGGAAATGCTTGCTAACTGAAGATTTTTATGAGGGCTGATAGAAAGACAGCATAAATGCAAAACACGGCTTTCCCCCGCCCCGAGTTACCCAGGAGCATCATTCTCATTCAGAGATGACCACATTTCAGAAAGTGGGTCTCATAAAACATACAGTTTAATGAAGCCATCTGGGAAGATGATCGTCGTATAAATGCAGGATATTGATATTATCTGGCTACTTGGGGAAATACCATGTAAATGAAGGAACAGCCCAGCTTCATAATTCAGATCAAGCATTGATGTACAAGGTCTTTGGATAATGGACTTTGCAAATCTGAGGCTACTTTTCTCCCCGCCTTTACAATTGTGCTATTTTTGCAGTAAGATTTTAATTGTTGGAAAGCATCTTTTTTAAAAAAAACACAAAAAAAAACCAAGAATCTATCAGTGTCAACTGGGAATCTTGAAACAGAAATTTTACATCTGTCTTTGTCAGTGTTTTTTAGCTTCTCTTCTTTTGAAGCAAGAAATGATGCAAACACACTGGCATTTCTTTCCTGCTCCAATAATTATGCAGAATGTTGTTCAGTGATTCAGCATCCCAGCTGACTCCGCTGCTTTCTTTGTGTTTTGACTCTTCTGGCAGGAAGCTGTGTGCTCCCCCTGCTATTGTCCTGAAGACTCTCCCGGAGAAGCCACTCAATGATCTGTGCTCCTTTTTAACCAATGCCACCCCCTTTCTCTGAGAGACACCTGCTAAAGCACTACCAAGTTCAGACATGCTAGTAGTAACAAAACGGACATTCGGCGGGCTTTGGCACTCTGTCTTTGATGTGGTCAGGGAGGCGTGGAGCACTCCTTCGGCACTTATGATCTGCCCTACCTTTGCTGAAGGACGTCCTAGCATTGAGGCAGCAGCTGCCCCCCTGTGTAAACCAAAGATCCCCTGGGCTCCTCACAGTCTTTGTAGGAAAAAAATGGGATCCAGTGTTTGTTCCCGCTTTCCAGAAACTCAGAGTCCATTTGGGCCTGGCTATTCCCAACCTCCTCTCTCACCACACACTCACCTAATACAGTCAATCCCAACACTCCTCCCATTGGTGGCTGGATTTGTGGAGGGTGTGTGTGTGTGTGTGTGTGTGTGTGTGTGTGTGTGTGTGTGTTAGGCTGGCTAGTCCCAGGGGCCACACAGAGTGTTCATCCAGTGAATGTGCATGGTGGGGAGGGAGGCGGGATGGAGGCAGAGAAGTTGTTCTACAGTTTTTGGCCGGCTGTTGACTGGGGTGGGATAGATAGGGAGCTGGCGATATTTCCTTGATCTTTATTCCTCGTATAATCACCGAAGAAACTAGTTCTCCCACTACTCATCTTCTTGCATCCCTAAACCACAGTCTGGCACCACATGTGCCCAGAGCTGAGGGCCAAGGCACATGCCCTACGTCCCAGGGACTAATGTGCACACCTAGAAGCAGAGTGAGCAGAATCTGCCAGCCCTTTTTCTCCTTGTGGCACTGTCACTGCCCATGCCTGATGGAAAAAGGATATTCTGGCTTCACCTTATAATGGGAGGTCTGAGTGCTATGGGCCCAACGGGGTACAAGGCAGAGGGTACAAGAAGGAAGAAAACCCAATTTGTGCCCTCAGAGAGTTCTCAGTCTGGTAAGGAGCTCATAGTAAATCTGATTCTATGGATCTGTTAAGATTCTCAACATTATTATAAATCTTAAGAGCCTCCCAACGTACTTTTCATGTGACAAAACGTTAGCTAAATTGCCACGGTAATGGCAGAATAGTCTGAGCATCCCAAGGGATTGGAACTCTGACTGCAGAGATAGCAAGTAGAGAAGCCACCCCATCCAAGAAGCTGACAGAAACATATCAACAACTGGCATGTTGAGAAAAACAGCAGATTTGCTGTAAATAAAACATATATCCTGGGGAAAGCCTTTTAATTTCTCATAAAACATTAGGCAATTATGGGAACTAAACATTTATTTTTAAAAGGTGCCATACATTCATTTTAAAAAGGTGTCATTACAGAGATAAATTAGTCTCTCTGATAGCCACATGTTTTCTTAGCATTGAGAGACAGGCTACCACAACATGAGAAGACAAGGAAGTGTGATGCAATCTTTTCCTTGAGTCACAATATTAGTGAGAAGATGAGGTTTTGTGCACGAAAAAATTAAAGGGATATTGATTCACACTGTAAAATACTTTCCAAACCTTTGCCTGATAGCTGAAGATTCTATGGAAGAAAAAGATGTATGACCATAACCAAGAGGTAAAAAATGGAGTTTAGAGGCTTTTTGTAGTTAATGGGGTGAGGGTGTGGGGACAATGACAAAGGACTTGAGGTTAGAAATCTGGGAAGAGCTGGTAAACTGTTTTTCTGTGCAACCTAAAAAGCATAATCCTTTGTAATGATTTCCCCCAAGTGATTTTCTGTAAGCATCAGAAGCATAGAACCAATAAGATTTCATACCCTGTTGCTGGAGTGTTTGGGAAATTCTGAGTCAAATATAGATTTGTTTTTAAAAAATAAATAGAAATTGTTTTCTGATTATTTTTATCTTCAGACTGTATGGAAAACTATAAAGAGAAGAGCAAAAATCTATATAATAAAGAGCCAGGGTCCTAACCACCAAAGGCTCGACCAGACCACTGCAGCGCCCAACCCAGCACTGACTGCCTAGGGGGCTGTAAACCAGACCCGGAGAGAGGCCTGCAGAGAGAGAGGCAGGGTCTGATCCATAGCCTCTGTGGCAGCCGTTGATCAGAACTTGCCTGTCTTTCTCTCCCGGCCTGGCCAACAGCCGGGCCTCCATTTCTCTCCAGGCCTCCACCCCGGCTGCTGATCAGCCCCGCCTTTCTGATCAGGCCCCATTGATAGGCCCAGAGAAGCTGACTGGCATAGAACTGACTAATCAGAACCAAATCTGGGTGAATGTAAGGAGTCAATGGCTGCCTAGGAGTTGGAGCTTTTGACACTGACTGGCATAGAAACTGACCAATCAGAACCAAATATTGGTCAACTGTGAGGAGCCAATGGCTGCCTAGGAGGTGGAGCTTTTGACACTGACTGGCATAGAAACTGACCTGGCCCTACTGACACCTTTCAGACAGCATAGGGACTTGGGCCTGGGAATGGAAAATTCTGGGTGGTCAGGAGGCCAAGTGGCTAGAAGGAACACAAAAATGTCACCACCCCTCCACTCCCTACTCAAAAACACAGAGGTAGTTTATTTGGTCTCCCTTCTAAAACTGCCTGCTTTAACTACCTGCTTCCATGAACAGTTGATCAAGATTTGACCGCTATGGGAGCTTCCTAGGGTAACGTAGCAAGCAGTCTGCCATCTCGCCCCCACAGCCCAGGTGGGAAGTAGTCACCAGGCA
Source organism: Cnephaeus nilssonii (assembly GCF_951640355.1). Classification (NCBI taxonomy): domain Eukaryota; kingdom Metazoa; phylum Chordata; class Mammalia; order Chiroptera; family Vespertilionidae; genus Cnephaeus; species Cnephaeus nilssonii. Next base: position 83,037,785 of record NC_137081.1, on the reverse strand, counting down.
ACTGCAGTTGGAAAATGAAGTCACCCAACCCTGAAATGGAACATTGTGCAAGGTTGCCTTTTTCAAAAAGCCCACCTTTTCGAGCAAGCCCACCTTTTCATGCAAGCCCACCTTTTCATGCAAGCCCACTTTGTCCCTAGATAGCTTTGTTCCCTGCTTATAAAAGCAGCCAAGCACAGCGAGCTCCCAAGCCAGTTCAGAGGACCTTCCTTTCCTCTGTGCTGCCTCCCTTGTGCTCAAGCATACACTTAATAAAATATGTCTGTAAATTTATCTGGGGTTCTCTCTCAATTTCTATCTTGGGGAGCCCAAGAACCTTAATGCTGGTAACACCTTGATTTTGGACCTCTGGCCTCCAGAACAGTGAAAGAATAAATTACTGTTGTTTTAAGCCACCAAATGTGTGGTAATTTGTTATGGCAGCCCTAGGCAACCAATACAATTAGCATTTTTATTGGCTGCATGGCATTTATTGTATTCCATTCCACATGGATGTACCATAGGGGCTATAATACAATGATGGGCATTGTTGATGGACATTTAGGTTCCTTCCAGTTTTTCACTATTACTACTAAATAAACCTTCTTGTCCCAACTATTGTGTACCCTTTTCTGTGGAGGGAATATAGCCTAATGATTAACAGCGTGGGTTCTAAAGCCAAAGTCAGACTGTCTGTATTCAAATTTTGGCCCCATCACTTACTAATTATTTCCCTGAATTGTAACTTAACTGGAGACTTGCTTTTACATGGAAAGTTTTTCCAGTGCCTGACATATGGTAAGTACTAAAAAAAAAAAATGCTTTTTATTTATGATAAATTATCAGAGCTGAATAATTCTCTCAAGATCAAAGAGATACATTTTCAAAAATCAAATGCAATTATAAAAGGCTTAGGAATAAATCTAATAAGCATCTCAGTTCACTTTTGTTCACAAGCATACACATTTTCATAGAAAAATTATAGTGCAAAAGGCTATGAATACTTAATTTCTAATATCTTTAACAAAACAAAGAGAGCCCTTAGTAATTTATTTTCATGGACTTTGAAAAAGCAATTGTTAATTGTTCAACACATTGATTTAAGTTTTACTACATCTAACTTCAACCCTGGTTCAGCCACTTTTTGATCTGGGGAAAATTACTAAATTTCTATGCTTCCTAGTTTTTCAGTCATATGCTGGGATAGTTATCTCAGTCTCAGGACTATTATAAGAGTTAACTGAGGTACTTTATGCAAAATGCCTCGTACCGAACCTGGGACATAGTAGAGACATAAAGTAGTGTGTTATTATTACTAAAAAAAATCTCTAAGAAAACTCTGAGGAATAATTTATTGAATAAAGAAGACAAATCTTAGATATTTGCAATTACTTCATGGATGAATAATAAATACATGTGGTCTACAAAGCTTTTTTATCCTGCACCCCTTAAAGAAAAACAATTGGTACCATGCACCCCCAATCTATACTAATAAAAGGCTAATATGCTAATTAGACTGGATAGACCAGATGTCTTCCGGACGTCATTCCAGACATCCTTCCTGACAAAGCCGGGGGTGTGGCTGGCCTGCAAACCCCCAGCAGCCTCCCGCCCAGGCCGGCCCTGCCCCCAGCAGGGACCCCCAGCCCAATCAGGGGCATGGTCAGCCTGCAAACTGCCCATGGCCCCTCACCCAGGCTGGCCCTACTCCCCAGCAGGGACCCCCACCCCAATCGGGGGCATGGCTGACCTGCAAACCCTCAGCAGCCCCAAGCCCAGGCCAGCCCCACCCCCAAGCAAGGACCCCAAACCCCAATCCGGGGCCTCCTCAGAGGAGGCCAGCTGGCCCCCACCTGTGCACCAGGCCTCTATACTATATAATAAATGGGTAATATGCAAATTGACCCTAATGGCAGAATGACCGCTGGACCAGTCACTATGAGGTGCACTGACCACCTCTTAGTTCCTTTTCCCGGCCAACAGGCTCCAATCTCATGATGGCCACCCACTGCGGGGGCGGGGCCGGTGAGCAGGCGGGAACAGCCAACCTCTTGGTCCCTTCCCCTGGTCATCAGGCACCAATTACCCGATGGCAAACGGGGAACTGGTGGTGGGTGTTGGCAGCAGGCAAGGCCGGCTGCAGGCAGCTGGGGAAGATGGCCCTGATCGCAGGCCAGGCCTAGGGACCATACCCGCACATGAATTTCATGTGCCTGGCCTCTAGTATATGTATAATGCTTATAAATTATAAACATCTACAGTGGTATTCATATGCATATTACAAAATTCAAAGTAGAAATTTCAGAGGGATGAAATAAATTTTTTAAAGTTCTGGTATTTTTTGTTCACACTCTAGTGCAGGGGTGGGGAACCGTTTTTCTGCCAATGGACATTTGGATATTTATAACATCATTCACAGCCATACAAAATTATCAACTTAAAAATTAGCCTGCTATATTTGGTCAAACATTTAATTATCTCACCCCTAATGCCTTGGCAAGGCCAGACCAAAAGATTTTGTGGGCCTATATGGCCAGAGGGCCATATGTCCCCCACGCCTGCTCTGGTGGATCACCTTAAACATCTCCCATCCTGGGTTCACAAGCTCCACTTGGAAAATCCCTGATGAAACAATCTTCTCAAATACAAAAGGGTATGGCGTGGGATGGGCTCAAGGATTTGCTGATCATCCAAGTGCACATGGAACTAACCAGCAAAATATTTCTGGAGGATGTGAATGCCTAGCTGTCTGGTACATGACCACTTCCTCATTTTTCCAGATTCAGTTCCCTGCCTGAAGCTTCCCCTGGCATTTCCAGGCAGAACTGACAACTGCTCCCCTTGGGTTCCCCTGTCTCTATGCAGATATTTAGTATAGCATCTATAACATTTGACTGCACTTATTAGCTTCGGTGACTCTCTCCCCATCTTGACGTCAGCGTCTCAAAGACAGGGATCATGTCTTATTCTTCATTGGTTTGCTAGTACTTGTTATATAGTAGATCCTTAATAAATACCTACGAGGTGAATGAACTGACAAAACTAGATAGCAATACAGTGTATAAAAATTAGGATGACCGGGAAGCACATGGAAGGAAAAAAGAAAATGCTATAAAATGCTAACTACAGCCTCTTCAACATGGAATTATGTTTCATTACATAGTAAAGTCTGACTTGTTTGCAGCAAATTTCACACCATTTCCCAGTGAATTCTCCAGACACTGCAACAGAATTCTTGGTTGCTTCGCTCCTCTGCACAGCTCTTCCTCTGCTCTGCGGAGGAGGGGAGTCGGGCCTGGATGGGGATGTTTATGTACTTGCTAATCATACGTTTGTGTTCCCTCTAAGCTCAGTCCTGCCTGCCAAGAATAGCTCAGGATGACAATCATTTTCATGCTTTCAGTCAAATAAAGGCTCCACTAGGACATGGAAGAAGGGAACAAAGCCAGAAGTTTAACATCAACAACACGGAAAAAGAAAAAACAAGTTTAAATATCCTGCTGCTCTCCCATCTCAGCATTTTAGTACTCCTGCTCTCCTGCAATTGGAATGTTGTAAGTAGGTTGCGACAGGTAGACTTTAAATAGTTACAATAAATAAGAAGCCGCAGTTGCACCCTAACTTACATCCCTCAGTAGTCATTTGAGTTTTTAAAGCTCTCTCTCATCACCCCCTCCCTATGCTAACTTAAAGCCACAACTAGACACTGTTAGCAACATTGATATCAACATCTGTTTCCTTAAAGCATTGTTTTCCAAAGTGGGTTCTATGAAATGTTCACAGATGCTGCATGGGAAAAGGTTCTGTGGTTAAATGTTTGGAAAACTTACAGTTATACAAGTTAAGCAGATTTCTTTGCAACAGGCCTTCTCATGTCCTTTAATTTTCCAATGTACCTAGTTGATGTCTAGGAGGAAGCATAGTCTGTACCACAGAACATCTGGCAGACTAGTATTCTGATGAATACACTTAAACAAACATCACCCATTTGACTTAGAGTTTGGCTTAAACTATGAGACCTTGTCATCAGAGACAGATATTCCGAGCTACCTAGGTCATTTGGGTTCGTGTGCGGCTGTTGACATCAGAGAGTAAACATCGCAAAGGAATTCTCCCCAATACTCAGACTCATTCAAGAAACACTCATTCTTCCTGTGGGCTGACATCACTGTGCCCTGGAGCCTGAAGTGGCAATCCTGCAGCAAGAGAGGCTGGAAAAATAGCCTGATGTAAGGGGAGCGACCTAAATCGGGTTCTGTGGTTTTAGGGCTATGCATCTCAGGGCCTAATTTGTGCGTTTAATCTCTTGGCAATTGATTGTCAGAAGAGAAATGCCCTTGCCTCTTGGGGTACACTAATAGAAAGCTCTGTGTATTTTTTACACAGAGCCTTCTATTATACAGAGCCTTTGTGTATACCAAGAGCATCACCTCCCTAACTCACTCCTACATAACCTTTCTCCTGCTCCTGCGTGAAGCTTCCCTTTCCACCCACTGTAACACTCCCTTATTGCTTTGGATACCCACACTACTTAATGACTATACCAGAGGTCAGCAAAACATGGTCCTCCATCCAATCCAGCCTGCCATCTATTTTTGTAAATACAATTTTATTGGAACACAGCCATGCTTCATTCCTCTATGTATGTCTATAGCTGCTTTCTCCCTACAAGAGCAAAACTGAGTAGTTGAGCCAGAGACCATATAACATGCAAGCCTCACATAATTACTATTTTTCTTTACAGAAAAAATTGCCACGCCCTGGCTATGCCATTTCTTCAGTACTTATCATACAGCCTAACTTCGTGTTACAACTCATATTTGCTGTTTTGTATGTCTTTTTCAGTTTTAACCTTTTAAGCCCACTAAGGGCAGGACCTATGATTTGTACTTTTTATGAATCCTTTGTAAAAAACCTATCTCAGAATAGTTTATCAATAAACACTAGCTAATCATCAATTTTTTAATTGATTTTATTTGAAAGAGCACAATTTATCCAGATTTTCCATAAAATGTTCCTAATACCAAAAAGGAGAGAGTAAAGGATACCATGTTATTTTCATACCATTCAGTCCTGTGGTCTGCCATGGAAGTGAGCACAGGCTGTTTAAATCAGTTAGCTTTGGGTTTCGTTTTGTTTTTTTCTGAAAGTAAAATAAAGCTCAGAGGGACAGTCATATATTTCTTACAGGTAGCCTGGAAAATATTATACTTTCTATACACACATAATGTTAATTCTTTCCTCGTCTACCATAAACTGATTCCAACTACCCCAAAACAGTTACAAAACACACACACACACACACACACACACACACACACACACACACACACACCCCTGAAGGGGTCTGTAATGTGGACTGGCAAAATGGATCAATACAGTTCTCTGATGCCATGATGCTGATCTTCCTGATGGCCACTTGGTAGAAGGAGTGGCCTGGCTGAGACTTGTGGTCCCAGGCAGGACTACTGGGCAATGGTCTGTGTTTTAATACTGGAGGTTCTGCATACATGAGCCTCTGGTGGATCGGACTGGAAGAGACAAGAAGCCCTTCACATGGCCATATTGTCTGTTCTGAAGACTTTGCCGGCTAACATTTGTTAGGGCAAGTGACAATCCTAAGCTACAAGTGAGGAAAGGAGCCTCTTTTCAAAAGCCAACAAGGAAATCCTCCTCATTATTATCAGCTTTTATACACTCAGCTGGGGTTAAATTGGCCACTCAAAATGCTTATTTAGTTTGTTCAGTGCCAAGAAGTGGTTCCTAATATGGTGTGTACATGGTTGACGCGCACATGCCTGCATTTCTCATAGCTCCAAGCCGTTGCATGTGTTGGGCTGAATTACTGGTTTGTGCAAATCTACTTACAATTTGTTCTCTACCCACAAATGCAATTGCCTGAGAAAAGGAAGGGGAATCCTCAGAGCCGCCCTACAGCAGGTCTCCAGCTCCCCCACGCTCATCAGGCTGATCGGACTTGTTTCTGAATAAAGCGGAGGACTGGCTTGGGGGTGGATGTGATGGGATGTGATCTTCCCTTGGTATGGCCCTGGGTGGTGGCCCAAGCAGAAACAGTTTGATTTTCCTATTATGAAATTGCAGCAGCAGGTATGTTTGAATCTTTGGAAAGTAGCCTTTTTATAATATAACAATTTTTATAGTTATAATTTTCATGGTGCTACTGGTTGAGAGGTGATAGAACTTATTCCTGGAATTTACACTCTGGTAGTTTGATAAATATATAACATGCTGAAGGAGTTTCGTGGAAAAGTAAACATTATTCATCAGGGCTTTAGTTTCTCTTACATTTTGTTTTCAGCTGAGCAATATTGTAAGTTGTTTGTTTGATTTTTATTTATATTTCATTTATTTGCCTGTCTTTTTAGACTTTACCTAATCAAATCCACATAACAACAGCACTTAAGCATCCCTAAATATGGCATAAAGGGAAATGTATATATCCTCTTCTTCATATGATCTTTTGTTCACATACTGAGGGCTATGGACGGCACAATGTGGTGAAGTTCTATTTTATAGCATGTTTAATGCTTATCAGTAATTTTTTCCCTCTGACCTTCTGCCTCAGACAATTAATTTTCTTGAACTGCTCACACACTAGAACATTAGGGGGAAAATAATGTTAGTACTAGTGAATATAATCTTGGAAGAAAAGCTGTGCAATTATTCAAAGACCTAATCTTATCTCTTGTTTCATTTTTATATCACAAGCCTACATTTAAAAGTATTAGATATACTGTCCTGCTGTCCCACACCTTCAAACCCCAGTAAATAAATGCTGCTAAGTGCCACCGGGAGTGAAAGAGCTTGTAATGAGAAGTGTGAGGATACGTGTGCTCCATTCATCATTCTGTTCAGTCCAATATTGAGGCTCTTGTTATCAGCAGGATTCGTGGCCGTGTCATCGCGGCTGGCATAAATCTTCTGTCAGTGTGGGTCGGACTGATGCCCTATTAAAACTCTGCTTTCAGCTAATCACAGAATGACCTTTCGATGTCTTTAATTAACCTCTGACCTAAACCATGCCAATGTCTTGTTGGTAGGTAAATCTATGGCATGACATTTGCTTATGACACTACATTTGTCTTGGTTTAATCATCCTACCTTTCAGATCATGGCTTGAATGAAATACAGTTGGGATCCCTGCTAATAGTTGGATTAATTTTTAAAAGGTTAGAACATAATATTTTCCTCTGAGCTCCCAGTGAGATCTTTGCAGACATTTCCCCCTGGGGAATCGGGGTCCCCCCATTAAAGTAAATTCAGGTGAGCCTTCAATTTCACCAATAATGTCATCTTCTCTATCCAAAGTTATTCCTTTTGAATGGTCTGGGGAGCCAGAACCATTTGAGATCCTACTAATAACCAGAGGATAAAAGATTTAAAATATCATCTATCCTTACTAGTTCAAAACAATAGAATGCAGCGATTGAAAGAAAGAAAAAAAGGGGAGGAGGGAAAGAAGGGAGGGAAGGAGTGAGGGAAGACTTTCATATCATTTTGGGAATGTGCTTTTATTCTCTAACATGCGTGTGCCTCCGGTCCTGAGACATTTTTGAATACTAAAAATCTCATTCATATCTCATGCCTCCACAAGAGGAACCCTGTGGGTGACCTCCTATCTAAATTAGTAACTATTAAAAATGTAAAATATTTGTAAAGAATTACACTTTTCTTACATACTGGTGTAGTTATAAATTTATTGAAGTGGTTACTAATTCATTTAAATTGAGTAGGCTTATAAAATGGCAAGTTGTGATTGGCCTATAAATTATAACATTATATGAATAAAATAAAAGTTTTGAGCTACCTAAGATTTATCTAATTTTAAACTCAATCAGAAGCCCCATGAAGGGCGTAGGTTAGATGTCTCTAAGGTATTTTTCAGCTATGAAAGTCTATGATTCAGTGTCTCAATGTTACAAATTCCAGGTTTTTTTAATCTGAATTCAAAAGGTTTTCCTGCCTTTAAAATACAACTTAAAAAGTTATATTGTAAAGATTTTAGGAGCTGGAAAGTTTTCAAGTATCCCAACTGCTTTTGCCATCTTCCCTGCCTCTTCCTCCTACCTGAGCCATTGTTAACTTGCCTGTAAAGTGAGGTTAGTAACACCTACCAGTAGAATCACTTTAAAGATGGGAGAAAATGTACCGATAGCAGCTAAAACAGTGTCTGGCATGCAGTGATGCTCAATTCATTGTGGGTGCTGGGAGATCTAGTAGTATCTGCATCATTTGCTGAGAGATATTATCTCTTAGGTTGATGCACTAGCTACATATAATCTGTTGTCTTCAAAAAGTAAACACTTTAATGGTTAACAACTTTGGAATCTCTCTTGGATTCTAGTACCTGCTCTATGAGCAACAACTTACTGGCTATGTGATCATGAGCAATTTACTTAAGCTCCCACAATGTCTCATCTATAAAATGGGAAAGTAATTGTACCTAATTAATGGGCTATTGAAAAAGATAATGCATGGCCCTAACCGGCTTGGCTCAGTGGCTAGAGCGTCGGCCTGCGGACTGAAGGGTCCCAGGTTCGATTCCGGTCAAGGGCATGTACCTTGGTTGCGGGTACATCCCCAGTAGGGGTGTGCAGGAGGCAGCTGATCGATGTTTCTCTCTCATCGATGTTTCTAAGCATGCGCTCTACCACTGAGCTACATCCCCACCTCCCTCATCGATGTTTCTAATTCTCTATCCCTCTCCCTTCCTCTCTGTAAAAAATCAATAAAAAATATATTTAAACAAAAAACAAAAAAACACAAAACAAAAAAAGAAAAAGATAATGCATGAAAGGCACCATGTCTGATTTTGCTCCATATTTTATCCCCATTACCTAACATAACACCAGGCACTCAATAAATACTAAGATTTTTAACTAATAGGTACAGTTGTTCTATTATTCAATTACATATTAATATTACACATTATCATCACCATCACCATCATCAATGAACTTGTTCTATTTCTATCTCACATCTTGTTTTGGTTTAGAAGTAGTAGCTACATCTTTTTTAAAAAGTGGGTTTGGGTCCTCGGCTGAAGCAGGGAAATGATATAATCTATTTGCTTAATCATCCATTTATTTAAGAACTATTTACTGAGCAGCTATTATGTGACAGGCTCTAGGGATAGGCAGACAGCATCTGTAACACAATACCTGTTGTTATGGTGTGAAGAGTTTGTGAGAGAGCGGTTGATGTTAATCATAGAAGGACATTAACTAATAAACAATTGTACAACTTTGCCAAAGGCCATAAATGAGAGAGACACAGTCCTGTGAGGGAGCTTTGACATAGTCAGGGAAGGGGTTGAAGTCTGAAGGAGGAAGCCTAGAGGGTAAAGAAGCCTAGCCACATGGGGGTTTATATGCCATGTCATGAAATTTTGTTTTTGTCCTAAACTGAATAGGAAGTAAGAGATAGAGCATATGAGATTTGGTTTTCCACAAGCTTACATTGATGACCATATGGAGAACAAATCAGAATGAGACAGGGGCATAGAGGGAGATGTTAAATGCCAGTGATTCACATTGTAGAAAATCCCCAAGGGGCAGTCTCAATTGTGATTCTTTCTTTGAATCTCGGAAAAAAAGTTAGGTTGATGCCTTCTTCATAGGCACCAAAAGGATACAAGGAGAGAGACCTACCAAATATGTAAACCTTTCCTTTTACAGTTAGTATCAATACTAAGGACCAAGAGGTACCACATAGACCTTTGAATTTATTCTTCTCCTCTACTACTTTTGCTGTGACCACAAGAGAATAAGGCTGTCTGTGTTTGTTGCCTTATATTATGGACAGTCACATGACCTTTAATTGGAGGGCTGCATGCCAAGCCAATGACCTAGCCTCCTAAAACCTCACTGGTTATTATACTGATAGGGCTAGGCTACATGCAATTAGAGTTATGAAACTCACTTCTAAACCTTCGTTCCAACAAGAACAGAAGGAGGAAAGCCACCTCTAGTTAAAGAATTCTCATGGCAACCAACCTCTTAAAGAGGTGACGTAGCTAATTTATTCATGCTTCCTCCTGCAAATATTTATTCAACTTTTATTATGTAGTAGGTACCTCCTAAGTATTAAATGGGGAGCTAAGCCCAGCCTTGATGGGGCTTTGTCATGTAATTTAAAGGGAAGGGCTAACATTTATGAACCTACTGTGTGCTTGGTATTTTATAGAGATTATCTGATTTGGTCACCAAGACAACTCCACAAAATGGAAATTATGATCTCCACTTCAGGAGGTTAGGGTTTGAACCTGGATGCATCGACCACAAAGCCTTGCCTGATACCATGCTGTCAGTCAAGAAGGAGCCTCCTTTTCAGAGATAGCTCCCCAAGAAGGGGAAGCTAGAAAGATTCACCCTCTTTCCAGTGCCCTCTCTTTAAAACCACAACACGGTTTCTAAATCTCAGCACCAATTTTTTTTTTAATCTCAGCACTACTGACAGGACTAGACAATTATTTGTTGTGTGGGGCTGTCCTGTGCATTGTAGGATGTTCAGCAACACCCCTGGCCTCTACCCACTAGATGCCAGTAGCACTCTACTTGTGATGTCCAAAATTATCTCTGGACTTTCCCAATTATCTCTGAGAAGCACAATTGTCCCTGGTAGAGAACCATTGGTAGAGAATAATGACAAGAGGACAAAGGACTGGACCCTGAGGTCCACCAACATTTAAAAGGAAGGCAACAGACTGACATATTTCAGAGGGAAGGAGGGGGCCGGGAAGAGATTAACCAAGGCATGTATATGCACATATGTATACTCCATGGACAGACAATAGTGCAGAGAGCCTGGGGAGGGGATGGGAGTGGGTCAACGTGGGTCAATGTGGAGAAGAGAGGGAACATCTGTAATACTTTCAACAATAAAGATAAATTTTTAAAAATAATAAAAGGAAGGCAGAGGAAGAGAAGCTACTGTGAACAACCATGAGAGGAGAGTTTCAGAAAAGTTGAGGAAAGTCAGCTGTGCCAGAAAACTTACATAAAATACAGATAGAAAAAATAATCTTTGAATTTGGTTATGAGGAGGTTTTCAGTGACCTCATGGAGGTAAATCTCAGAGGACTAGGGAAGGAGGGGGCAGGAGCCTGGAGATGGACACAAACGGAATGCATGGGATAGAGTTAGTGAGAGTGAACTTTTCTTTCAATATTCTGGAAAATACTGTGATGTTGTGCAAACTCTAGGCCCAGAACTTAAGACATTGGACGCTTCCACTTTCTGTATGTTGGAGTACTGTCTCTGGGATCCCTGAGTAGCCATACAAGAAGCATGACCACTAGTCTGTGATTACAGTCTCAACTAAACAAAGCCTTCCACCCACTCTCGCCAAGTGGCACACATGCAATGGAAGTGGTCTTGGAGCCTCCAGGAAGCCCACCCACCAACTGAATACTAATGAGTGACCTAAGTCAAAGCTACTCTGAGCAGAACTGCCCTAACCCTGCCTAGGTTCCTAAGCACAAAATGACAACATGCTATAAAATGGTAAGTTTTGGGATGATTTGTTACCCAACAATATGTACCTGGAACAGATTGCATTATGAATCCCAGTTGCCTTCTTCTAATCATGAGATTTAAGGAAAAGGGATGTTAGACTGTCATCCTGTCCCCTCTGCTCTAAGCGTAACTCCTAAGGTTGAGTTCTCTGCCATTAGCATGTGATGGTCAAACACTCAGACTCTAGAGTCACACATACTGAAGCTTAATTCTTAGCTTCTCTGCCTCCTACCTGTGCAAAACAGGTGCTATTAAAGGTCCTAATCCTAGAAGCATTGTCGAGATTGAGTGAGATGCAGTTATAAAAGCACTTATCTAGTTCCTGGCATAAGAAATGCTTGCTAAATGTTAGCTCGTATTTAAACAATGAGTTTTTCCATCAAAGAATAGCAAACTATCACATTCTTTATAAAATGACCCTGACTTCAACCTCATAAAAGCTTGTACTAACTTTATGCCTCCCAACTAGCAGGATTAATGAGATCTTCTTCCCTTAACTTCTGCTTCTTCAACCACAACCACATTTCTGTTCTTGTTGGTCTTCTTTTGACTTCCCACCTGTGATTCTCACTATTTTACCCACAAACCTTAAACACAAACACACCAAGATAATGTCTCTAAACCACAAGTTTTCCTTTAGGAAATATGAATATTAAAGGGTTGACTTCTGTATGTCTTTTTAGCAACCAGGGAAATTTCAGTTCTAATCTGTGTGACATGAATCACTCCTGTTGGAAAAATGAAGAGAACAGGTGTTGAGAATAGAAAAGAAAGACTAATGCAGGAAAGAGAGAATGAGAGGTTTTAGTAAGGAAGCACTGGAAACTCTGAAGGAAATTGGAAAAAAATGAGACACCTATTTCTGCCAGGAAGTGAAGGGCTAAGCTGTGTTTGAACAGGGTCTAGGGCAGAGCTGAGGCCATAAGCCTGGCTATTGGACAGATATTCCAAATACAACAAATTAGCCATGAAAGTAGCCCAAGGCTTTTTCCATCTCAGGCACCTTGGAAACTACTCTGCATTTTTGAACCCACAGGGGACCCAGGATCTTGGAGATGGAAGTTAATAATTCTGAGTCGTAATATTAACAAACATTGAACATTCAGATAGAGTACAAGACACAGAGACAATTGCCTCCTAGCATGCATATTATCTGCAAAACAAATTTACAAGCATCTCTTTGATCTTCTCCAATAGGGAATTCCTGCAAAGTTGCTCATAAGCAATGGGTGTTAAGATAAAATAAATCCCACAGCACCCATCATAACTAATTTAAATGGGTGAAATGTCACCAGATAATTGTTTAGTGTTCTCTTTACTGTTTTATCTTCACAAACATAAAAAATGTAAGGGGAGTGACAACCTCTGACCCTTAACCTCAATTTTTGCATTGTCATAAGTGTCTTATCTTCCACTAGTGGCCTGGTGCATGAAATTCGTGCACATTAAAAAGGAATTAATTAGAGGAAAAATTTTAATATTGCTATTTGCCCTTTCTCTATAATAGAAGTGTCAGAGATGAAAGAAAATTAGTAAAATGTATATGAAAATCTCCCTCCTGTCAGAGTCTGGGGCGCACCACGGGACCTAGAGTTAAGTCCCCACCCACCACCCACACGTGCTTCGAAAACGCAGGAGACCCAGACCCAGCTGGCCCCACCCCCATTGGGTGAGACCCAGACCCAGCCGGCCCCACCCCCGTCAAGCCCCTCTGGGTGGGGGGTGCCGCCTCAGGTTCCCTGGCCCGGCGCCGGGGCAGGAGGTGCGGTCTCAGGTCCCCATCAAGCCCTGCCAGGCGGGGGGCACAGCCTGAGGTCCCCCATCAAGCACTGCCAGGTGGGGGCCATGGCCTGAGGTCCCCCGTTAAACCCCACCAGGCGAGGGGCACAGCCTGAGGTCCCCCATCAAGCCCTGCCAGGCAGGGGGTGCAGCCTGAGGTCCCCTGGCCCAGCACTGGGACGGGGGGCATGGCCTGAGGTCTCCCGGCCCAGCGCCGGGGTGGGGGGTGCGGCCTGAGGTCCCTGTCAAGCCCCGTGGGGCGGGGGGCGCGGCCTGAGGTCCCTCATCTCGGCCAGGTGCCATGCAGTCTCAGGTCCCTGTTGTTTGGTTGTGATGTTATGGTGTCCCAGCTAATTTGCATATTCCTCTATTATTAGATAGATGGGCTTTTTGAGAAGAGAACTGAGGGTTGATATTAGTGTGTGTGGAGGGCAGCAAAAGAGGGTGATACCAGGAAGAGATAGCTGGTAGCCAAGTACTCTATCAGGATCTTCCAATGCCATGGGAACAGGCCAACTTTGTAGAAACAACTTGATTTGATGCCTTTTGAGTCAAAGTACTTAAGATGTGTCTGCCCTGTTAAGAACTATTCCTTGTGACCAGAGGGCACAGAGCCATGGACCAACTGCTTTATATTTACAGCGGTTCCTCTGAGCATTCACATGACTCCACTCAGCCCTATTTAGACTGCCCTCCACCAACCCGGGTTTTTCTTGGCAGAGGTGAAGTGTGAGTGGGGAATAACAGGGAGAGGAGCCAGATCTCACATTCATAAAGGGCCTGAAATCTAGACCTTTGACATTTTCTCCAAATAAAGTTATATTGATACTATACTTTCAGAGTGTTAAGCTATTAATTTTTAAAATGTAAACTTTTTAAATCTACCACATATGTGTAGATGTTTTGCTGTCTGTTCATTTTTAGTATGTCTAAATCCTTTAAAAATGGGGTGGTCTGGGTTCTTTCTGTCTCTGGGAGACCCTGCCCTACCTAGAAATCACCATTAACTCTTCCCCTCAAATACTGACACTTCTCAGATGAAAGCTTAGATAGATGCTAAGCTGGAAATGGGAGTGATAAATGAATATGCAGTGGGCAGACACAGGTCCAGAGGAAGATACTAGAAATTATCCCATTAAGTCCCACTAGCATGTATATCCCTCAAGAGTTGGGGCTCAATCTTTCATCTCTATATCCGTAATTCATAGTACAGTGCCTAGAACACAGTAGGAACTCAATGCATGTGAGTTAAATGCATGAATGAATAAATGAATGAACAACACTGGCCTAGACAGATTATTCTTTATGCAATATATGATACTGTCAAATTCAACTGCCTGCAAGGGAATCATTTGTCTATGGAGTAGGCAAATTTTCAGCCCGAAGCTGACTTCAAGCCATTGCTCAGACCAAGTGCCAGGCTAAAGGAACTTAAATGATTCTTAACATCCTACCAGGAAAAGCATAGTGGAAGAAGGGGATCTACAGCCAGAAAATCAGAGCATATTCTAAAATCAAAGAGAAATCCTTTTGAACTGTCAATTATTTGGGATTCCCTGAGAGTGGGTCACAGACCATTGGTGTGGATAATCAAGAATTGACTGCACATGTGGATGTAAAGCTGCTTGGACTCAGCATCCCCCAGTGGCCTGATCACAGCCTCCACCACTCCCTCCACAGAGTCCAGGGTAGGAATTGAGGTATAAATCCACAGTGAGCCAGGGGCAGGGACCTTCTGATAATACCCCCAAGGATGAGAGTTTCCCCAGGGCTACACGAATGAACTGGGGTTTGTTATGAACTCTACAACCAGATCAAAGGTTAACAGGAGCAAGGGTGTCCTGGAAAAGAGAATCAGGAATTGTTCATACCAGTTGCATTTCCCAAATTACCACAACCTCAAAGTTGTCTAACCTAATACATCACATGGATTAAAAGCAGGGACCACTATGAACCAAGTTGAAGAGTGGGCAATTCTGCTTTGGGTACTGCTGCCCCTTGTCCTCACTGCTTTGCCCCTGGCACTTGGGTCCATTAACTGCTCAAGTTCTTACCCCAAGAGCTTCCCCAGGGATGATCTGCATGCCCAGCCAGAGGCCCCATAACCAATTTCCCGCTCCACACTCTGTTCTGCCCAAGGCCTGCCCTCAGCTCTCAATGGCTAAAGCTGGGATTGATTTGATCAATTAACCTGGGCTTTCAGATGAATGTGTTTATAGGCACTTCTGCTAACAAGAGCTTTGAAAAGACCTTTCCCCATTTGTGTTGACCCATCTAATGCAGTGGCTCAGAAGGAAGGCAGCATGGGCGGGGGGGGGGGGGGGGGGGCGGATGTTGGGTGGGGTCAGCCAGAGGTAGAATAATTTGGGGTCTGAACTGAGGCTTACAAGACATTCCTGGCTTCCTATGGCTGGATCTGTCCATAGGGGCAGGTGGTGCTCAGGATTTCCTGTACTGGGGACAAGTGTGGGATGTAACTTGTGATTTTTCTATCCCAGGGGGCTCCTGGGGGCATTTTAGAGGTTTTCCACTTTACTACTCTGGCTTCCTGAGAGTATTTAAGCAAACACCAGGAGAGATGATTTGCAAAATTATAGTAGCGTTATAGTCGATACAGAGGAAAGGACCCACCATGAACTGAAGATTCTGTGGTCCATTCTAGTGCAGGAGGATGTGGGGAGCACAGGGACTTCTGAAGAAGTCCGTAGCCTCGCCGGCAAGAGGGGGATAATTTATAGGTTAACATTTTCCTTTAATGCGAATAGCATTTTCCTCATTTATAGTTAATTAGGTTAAGCATGCATGGGGAGCAAGGGAGAACGGCTTTTAGTGACGCTCTAAATGATTAGTAATTTGAATAAAGTAAGGAACCTCTAAAAGATGGAGCACTGGCCCGTGTTAAACGGGCTTTCTTTTAAGTGCCAGAACCGGCGGCCTACACTAGCTTCAAAGACACTGTGGTAATTAAAACACTAAGATAAAAAGATACAGAATGTGCTAAGTATTTCAAACAGGTTTTAAGCCATATGTACGTGTGATATAAGTGACATCAAAACAAATGGCTGAGGACTGAACATATTGGATATTTGGTACCCTGGGAGCTGCCGTGTTGAGCTTTGGCCCTTGAGTCACACCAACTTGCCAGGACCCAGGGAGAGAGTGGCAGTGATGAGAAAAAAGAAAAGAAAAAAAAACATGCCATTTTGACCTTCAGGTTTCTCATTGGTAAAATGAAAATAAGAATAGTACCCACACACACACCCTTAGTGTGGCTATTATGATTAAAGATCATGTATGTATTTCACCTAGAGAATAGTGGGCACCAATAGGTTCATAACCAATATTCTGATAAGATCAAAATCATTCCTCCTTTATTGGACTGAATCCAACATGTTAAGCATTACTTGTCCTCTTCCTTTTAACCAACCCAGCCCTCTTTGGTTTAAGGCAGTGGTCGGCAAACTCATTAGTCAACAGAGCCAAATATCAACAGTACAACGATTGAAATTTCTTTTGAGAGCTGAAAACCGACTTCTGCGCATGGGCCACGAAGTTTCAATTGCACTGTACGTGCGCGCCCGCACGTGGTATTTTGTGGAAAAGCCACACTCAAGGGGCCAAAGAGCCGCATGTGGCTCGCGAGCCGCGGTTTGCTGACCACTGGTTTAAGGCATCTATCTCATGCAAACAAGGTGAAACTCCTCGTGGATACACTTTTCCCAAACACTAATCCAGTCAGAAGAGAGCCAAGTACTGCTTCTTTACCAATGATTTTCAAAAAAAAAAGATACGCAACAGAAAGTCTTGACCCCACTTCTCAGGACACCGTTCCTATCACACCGCATCGGCTTTAGGCGAGCCTTGCATATCAACAGACCATCTTCTCTGCAGACAGGTGAGTGTGTGTGGTGTCAGGAAGAGCCCAGGGAACCTTGGTCTGGTCCCGACCTCCCGCCTCCTACCTGTGTGGCCTGTGGCTAGTTCCCAGACTCTCTGGACCTCTGTTTCACTCTCCATAAACCGGAGACAGTCTTCATAAAGTAAATCAAATAATTGAAATGAAAGAACTATAAGTCTCAATCCATGGGTCAAAGAATTACTATTTTTCTAGGCAGTTTTCACGGCTGAAAAGGACCACTCGCTGCCCGCATTTCTCGGGCTGGCCTCTTGTTCAAGTCTTTCTCCTCCATCAGTCTCCTGGTGAGGAGAAGGATGAGATTTTGAGTGGAAAGAGCGTGGGCTTTGGGGCCGGGTAGACTGATATTTGAATCTCAGTGCTTCCATTTACTGGTCATGTGAGCCTCAGCAAATTGCTGAGCATAGTTTGTTCCCCGGTAAAATGGCTAAAATAGCACAGAGCCCACTCCCAATGTCAGCATGGGGATAACAGAAGGATAAAAGGGGCCTAGCATGTAGTTGGTATAGAGCAAGTTTTCGTTCCTTTCCCTCAAACAGGAAAAGAAGTGGATTTCTAAGAACCCTGCCTCCCAGCTCTCACATAGGCCCCTGAAAATAGTCAGTAAAAACATTAGTTTTAACCATCTCTTACATACACAAACACACATGTCCGCACACACATACAACCCCCCACCCCACCCACCACAGCCTAGACCACACTTCCCCTCTCCCACCTTCCCCACTTCCCCCTGAAACAAGCCTGCAGGAAAGTGAGGCCCAGACAAGGGAAGGCCAAGGAAAAGCAGGGTTGAGACCTCAGTGGGGAGGGGTCATTGCCTTCCAGATTCTTAGCCGCCTCACCCCCTTCAGGCAGAGGCCCTGATGAGGAGCAGGTGATTCTTTTTCCCACTGTTTTAATTTAATTCTAATTGAATGTATGGCTGAAGATGCCTTTAATGGACTCTTTTTTTTTTTTCTAGTTAAATTTCCTCAGGGAGCGTACCCCAAGACCTCTCTCTTTGTGATAACTTATTCTGGCCAGCAGAGCCAGGATCTATTTATTACCTCTCCCCGCCATCCCCTCCGAAGCTTGGGAGGAGGGGCCCTGTGCAGTTGCTGATGACTAGAGAATTACTCAAGTGTGAACTGTTTCACTGTCTGTCACTTTGCTCATTAGGCAAGTGAGAAAATGTATCTGTGGCTCTGTCTCATGGCCCTCGTTAGCTCATTTTACTTCCCTTATTTGTTTTAAAGATGGATGCCTAAGACACAGTATTCCGTTGGTGTTCCTCCGTATAATTTTAAGAAGCAAAAGCCTGAATAATCTTATTATCTTCCCAGTAATTGTGTTGTTCAGAGGATAGGGAAAGGGTAATTGCCTCCACTGCATTTCCAGCCAGGGTTGGGGTAGAACTGTTTTAGTTGTAGTAAGGATTGAAGTCCTCGGCATTGGGGTGAGATCATGGTGTTTTGGGAAAGATGATAAACAGGTACTCCAATAAGGACAGCTAAACAAACTGATGAGTCCCAACCCTAAGAACGTTGTCTTATTTCCTTCCAGTACTCTAGTCCTTGTAGGCAGAAAAATATTATCATCACTATCTTTGTGTTAAATATAATTCTATTCCCACCCAGAGATTTAGCAAAAGGTGTGTTTTGTGGGGAGGGAGTGATATGGGAGGGATATGTGGGTAGAGTTAAGATTTGATTTTTATGGAGCATTCTTTACAGGTATTTATGGTTGTTTATCACCTCTAGATTTATTTACTGAGATGATAAAACAGAGCTGAGATCGCCCAGTATCATTCAAGAGTTTGACATTCTGGTTGCCTTCCTGATAGAAATGTGTCAGCCTATTTCTTGTTTGCTGCGCTTGACTTGGGGTGTTTAGGATCTATTTTTGTTCAGCTACATACGTGTTGTTCCAGATTAATTAGTATCCGTATGGAGTCCCAGCTACATATACCCTGTGGCTGATGATTTCAGTGAGGAATGTCCATCCCACAGGGCCAAAGGACACAAAATGCTATGTTCTTTTCTTTACCTAAACTTAACACTTCTAACACACGTATATCATGTTAGAGTAGGATTGGTTGCTGGCACGAGTTTACACATAGGTCTGCAAAACAGAACAATTAGATAACCTAGACTGGCAAATATGCAGAGTAGGTTTCTGTTTACTTGCACTTTCAGCTCTAGAGTCTTCAAATCTAAGCAGTGTAAAGAAAGAAGCATTCTCCTATTTTTTTTAAAGCTTCATTCTTTTAGTAACAATGCCAGCTAAAATGCCTGATTTCCATCACCCTCAACCATTTTCCTCATTCAGAGAAATGAGAATGCACATAACCCATTCAAGGGAAATATAACGCATTATTATAATATGACTTGGCCTAAGTAGCTAATCACTTTTTATTAACACTTTTTGGCCCAGGGAGTTGGGATTTCTCCAAGCTGACTGTCAGGGCAGGGATTTTGGGAGTCTATATTAGTAATTAGCATTACAAAATCTCGACTCCTGGGGTGATTCAAATTAATACAAAGTAAAAGTGCAAATTTTCAAATAGCTTTGAAAGCCATATCTATTATTAAATTTATGTTATTAAAACCCTTTCCAACCATTATGACAGGGGTCCAAAGCAGAGAGTTTCCTTAAATAACTGCACAACTCATCTTGGACTCTTTGAAATTAAATAAAAGAGCATATCATGGAAGATCAAAGGAATTGTCTGTATAACTGAGTTACGCCTTGGCACTAAAGTTTTCCACCACACCAAATCCCTACAAAGCAATATTACTTTCATGGTCACAGTTGCTTTTGGGCTTTCCTTGATACATTCGGCAGCTATCTTGAGAGCATCCAAAGAACCCCTGGCAACATCCATCACTCATTTCATAAGCAGGCATTAAGAGGAGACAGGAATTGCTGGGTCATACGGCAGATCCATTTTTAATTTTTGAAGGAAGCTCCATACTGCTTTCTACGGTGGCTACACCAATCTGCATTCCCACCACGGGTTCCCTTTTCTCCACTCCTTGCCAACATTTGTTGTTTGCTGTTTTATTGATGATAGCCATTCTGACAGGTGTGAGGTGCTATCTCATTGTGGTTTTAATTTGCATTTCTCTGATGATTTAGTGACATTGAGCATCTTTTCATGTGTCTATTTGGCCATCTGTATGTCCTCTTTGGAAGAGTGTCTATTCAGGTTCTTTGTCCATTTTGTAATTAGGTTTCCATGAGCAGATGAGTGGATTAAAAAACTGTGGTATTTTACACAATAGAATACTATTCAGCTGTAAAAAAAGAAGGAAATCTTACCTTTTGCGACACCATGGATGGACCTGGAGAGCATTATGCTAAGTGAAGTAAGCCAGTCAAAGAATGATAAGTACCATATGATTTCACTTATATGTGGAATCTAATGAACAAAATAAAGTAATAAACAAAATAGAAATAAATTCATAGATACCGAGAACAGACTGACAGTTTTCAGAGTGAGTGGGGTTAGGGGCTGGTTGAAAAAGGTGAAGTGATTAAGGAAAAAAATTCATGGATACAGAAAACAGAGTGATGATTACCAGAAAGAAAGAGGGGTAGGGGAGGTAGAAGAGGGTAAAGGGGGGATAAATGGTGTTGGAAGGAAGCTTAACTTGGGGTGGTGAACACACAATACAATATACAGATGATGTATTATAGAACTGTACACCTGAAACCTATAATTTTATTAACTAATGTCACCCCAATAAATTCCATATAAATAAATAAATAGATGACAAGAGGGAGTGCTTGGCACATCACCATCCCTCCACCATGGAGCCCCTCCCAGGCAGGAAGAGACAGAAACGGTACAGCATAGAGACATTATGGAGGACTCGTCTTTGAATAAGGTTCTACTAATGTGTAAATAACCTGCTTTCTCTAACCATGTCTTTAGCAGACTAAGTGGTTAATTGTTATTGATCAGTTCTGCCCACTGTTCCAATATCAGTCATTATTGAAAATAATCTCAGTATCCTTCATTAAGCATGCATCTGTTTCCATGGGGATGCATTCTAAACATGGACAGCTACTTGAGTGTTATTGGTTTCACCGGTTGTGCTGGCACTGAGGGCTGTGGTTGCCCAATCTGTCATAGTTAATCAACTCTCATCTCTTAACACTGGCTGCAGTTATCAATGAGGTAAGGATTAATATTCTGGGCGAAGCAGATGATAAATCATTTGTATATAATTAGTGTACAGCAAGGTTACAGCTGACATGAATTTTTATCTTAATTATGAGAGAAATTTGTTCCATTAATTTAATTTAGTTTGCATGAGTGGCTAGACACCTAACAAAGTTAATCTTACACCTGTCATTACAACATTAAGGAGAGCCTCGTGTTGAGGCGGTAGTCTCGGGTCCTCCCACTATGAGGATAATCTATTTTCACATCCACGTGAAAATACATGATTGTAGACAGAAGATGTAAAGTCGACTCTTTTTAAAGTTGCCCCCCGGTGATTTATGGGAGAATATTGAAGTGACTCAACTGACGCTGTTTCACTTTGGATACTTTGGGCCCCATTCAAAACTACCTCTCTCCTGCCTTGTACACCAGGTGGGAGACACTAGACACAAGAAGAGATTTGTTCTGGTTTCAATGTGTATACGTTAGCTTTAGAGCTTTGGGCCAAAAACAGCTTTGCCTCATGACAAGCTATTGCATTTTTATCAAATGCATTGAATTAAGAAATGTGTGCTGTTCAGGCTGTCTATTCCAAGTGCTTCGTGTTTATGTTATAATTGAATAGAATAATTCACATAACTCGATCTACTATACAAGTGGTAATTATACAGGCATCCCGAAGGCTACAGAATACTGCACAAACCCAAACCCGTACTCATTATCCCAGTAATTACTAAGTCTGATCAATCATACTTGATTGATAGATTAGGTGGGGCTGTTTATGCAGCAGAATGTGATGCTCTTTCTTTTCCTAGTGATTAGCTACACATTTAAGGTTAAAAACAAAACAAAAACAAAAAAACACACACATTAAAAAAAAAACGTGCTAACCTGACTTGTTTAAAATTATTTCCTTATAGACTTACCCCTGT